>NC_052166.1:16894409-17093488 GCF_902713615.1 Scyliorhinus canicula | reverse complement strand
GGGTGGAGGGAGGGAAGCGGGGTGAGGGTGGAAGGGGGTGGGGGGGTGGGGGGTGAGGGTGGAAGGGGGTTGAGGGTGGAAGGAGGGTGGAAGGGGGGTGAGGGTGGAAGGGGGGTGGAAGGGGGGTGGGGGGGTGAGGGTGGAAAGGGGGTGAGGGTGGAAGGGGGGTGGGGTGTGAGGATGGAAGGGGGGGTGGGGGGGTGAGGGTGGAAGGGGGGGTGGGGGTGGAAGTGGGGGTGAGGAGGGTGGAAGGGGGGTGGGGGGGTGAGGAGGGTGGAAGGGGGGTAGGGGGGGTGAGGGTGGAAGGGGGGTGGGGGGGTGAGGGTGGAAGGGGGGTGGGGGTGAGGGTGGAAGGGGGGTGAGGGTGGAAGGGAGGTGGGGGGGTGAGGGTGGAAGGGGGGTGGGGGGTGAGGGTGGAAGGGAGGTGGGGGGGTGAGGGTGGAAGGGGGGTGGGGGGTGAGGGTGGAAGGGAGGTGGGGGGGTGAGTGTGGAAGTGGGGTGGGGGGGTGAGGGTGGAAGGGGGGGTGGGTGAGGGTGGAAGGGGGGTGGGGGGTGAGGGTGGAAGGGGGTGAGGGGGGTGGGGGGGTGAGGGTGGAAGCGGGGTGGGGGGGTGAGGGTGGAAGCGGGGTGGGGGGGTGAGGGTGGAAGCGGGGTGGTTGGGTGAGGGTGGAAGGGGGGTGGAGGGGTGAGGGTGGAAGGGGGGTGGTTGGGTGAGGGTGGAAGCGGGGTGGTGGGTGAGGGTGGAAGCAGGGTGGTGCGGGTGAGGGTGGAAGCGGGGTGGGGAGGTGAGGGTGGAAGGGGTGGGGGAGGTGAGGGTGGAAGGGGTGAGGGTGGAAGGAGTGGGGGGTGGGGGGTAAGGGTGGAAGGTGTGGGGGGTGAGGGTGGAAGGGGGGGGGGTGAGGGTGGAAGGGAGGGGGGTGAGGGTGGAAGGGGGTGGGGGGGGGGTGAGGGTGGAAGGGGGGGGGGGGGGGCGAGGGTGGAAGGGGGGTGAGGGTGGAAGGGGGGTGGGGGGTGAGGGTGGAAGGGGGGGGGGGGGGGTGCGTGTGGAAGGGGGGTGAGGGTGGAAGGGGGGTGGGGGGGTGAGGTGGGTGAGGGTGGAAGGGGGGTGGGGGGGTGAGGGTGGTGGGGGGTGGGGGGGTGAGGGGGGTGGGGGGGTGAGGGTGGAAGCGGGGGTGGGGGGGGGAGGGTGGAAGCGGGGTGGTTGGGTGAGGGTGGAAGGGGGGTGGGGGGTGAGGGTGGAAGCGAGGTGGGGGGGTGAGGGTGGAAGCGGGGTGGTTGGGTGAGGGTGGAAGCAGGGTGGTGCGGGTGAGGGTGGAAGCGGGGTGGGGAGGTGAGGGTGGAAGGGGTGAGGGTGGAAGGAGTGGGGGGTGAGGGTGGAAGGGGTAGGGGTGGGAGGTGAGGGTGCAAGGGATGGGGGATGAGGGTGGAAGGGGTGGGGGGTTGAGGGTTGAAGGGGTGAGGGTGGAAGGGGGGATGGGGGGTGAGGGTGGAAGTGGGTGGAGGTGGAAGGGGGGTGGGTGGGTGGAGGTGGAAGGGGGGTGGGGGGGTGAGGGTGGAAGAGGGGTGGGGGTGAGCGTGGAAGAGGGGTGGGGGGTGAGGGTGGAAGAGGGGTGGGGGGTGAGGGTGGAAGGGGGTGGGGGGTGAGGGTGGAAGGGGGTGGGGGGGTGAGGGGGGGTGGGGGGGTGAGGGTGGAAGGGGGTGAGGGTGGAAGGGGGTGGGGCGGGTGAGGGTGGAAGAGGGGTGGGGGGTGAGGGTGGAAGGGGGGTGGGGGGTGAGGGTGGAAGGGGGTGGGGGGGTGAGGGGGTGTGGGGGGTGAGGGTGGAAGGGGGTGAGGGTGGAAGGGGGTGGGGCGGGTGAGGGTGAAAGGGGGGTGGGGTGGGTGAGGGTGGAAGGGGGGTTGGGGGTGAGGGCGGAAGGGGGTGAGGGTGGAAGGGGGTGAGGGTGGAAGGGGGGTGGGGGGGGTGAGGGTGTAAGGGGGGTGGGGGGGTGAGGGTGGAAGCGGGGTGAGGGTGGAAGTGGGGTGGTGTGGGTGAGGGTGGAAGCGGGGTGAGGGTGGAAGGGGTGGGGGAGGTAAGGGGGGTGAGGGTGGAAGGGGGGTGGGGGGGTGAGGTTGCAAGGGGGGGGTGGGGGGTGAGGGTGGAAGGGGGTGGGGCAGTTGAGGGTGGAAGGGGGTGGGGGGGTGAGGGTGGAAGGGGGGGTGAGGGTGGAAGGGGGTGGGGGGTGAGGGTGGAAGGGGGGTGGGGGGTGAGGGTGGAAGGGGGGTGGGGCAGTTGAGGGTGGAAGGGGGTGGGGGGGGTGAGGGTGGAAGGGGGGTTGGGGGGGGGTGTGGGGGGGGGGTGAGGGTGGAAGGGGGGGTGAGGGTGGAAGCAGGGTGGCGTGGGTGAGGGTGGAAGCGGGTGTGAGGGTGGAAGGGGTGGGGGAGGTGAGGGTGGAAGGGGTGGGGGTGAGGGTGGAAGGGGTAGGGGTGGGAGGTGAGGGTGCAAGGGATGGGGGGATGAGGGTGGAAGGGGTGGGGGGGTGTGGGTTGAAGGTGGGGGGGGTGAGGATTGAAGGGGTGAGGGTGGAAGGGGGGATGGGGGGTGAGGGTGGAAGTGGGTGGGGGTGTTGGGGTGGGGGGTTAGGGTGAAAGGGCGTGGGGGGTTAGGGTGAAAGGGGGTGGGGGGTTAGGGTGAAAGGGGGTGAGTGTGGAAGGGTTAGGTAGCGTTATGGGGGAGTGGGCCTTGGACGGGTGATCTTTCAGAGAGTCAGGTGGGAGGCCTGCACTTGAACTTGCTAACTAACCTAGACAAGTGGTGGAGTGGCCAAATATGTGGCAGGGGTGCAGGAGCAGAGAGACCTGGGTATATATGTGTTTAGACCATTGGAGGTGCCAGAACAGGTGGAGAAAGCAGTTAATGAAACTCAGAATACCATGTGCTTTATTAATACCGGCAAAGAGTATAAGAGCGAGGAGGTGATGCTGAACTTATACAAGACACAAGTTAGACCTCAGCTGGAATATTGCGTACAGTTCTGGGTGCCTCACTTTCAGGAAGATGTGAATGTATTGGAGAGAGTGCAGAAGAGGTTTTACAAGAATGGTTCCAGGGATGAGAAACTTCAGTCATCAGGGTAGATTGGCGAGGACGGTTTTCATTGGAGAGATGAAGGCTAAGAGGAGATCTTTTTAAAATATAAATTTAGAGTACCAATTGTTTTGATTAAGAGGCAATTTAATATGGCTAATTCATCTACCCTGCATGTGGGTTGTGAGACCAAGCAGACACTGGGAGAATGTGCAAACTCCACATGGACAGTGACCCGGAGCTGAGAGCGAACCCTGGTCCTCAGCGGCATGAGGCAGCAGTGCTAACCACTCCGGTGCTATGCTACCCTGCTAAGAGGAGATCTGATACAGATGCTCAAAATCATGAGGGGTTGTGAACAGAGTAGATGGGGAGTAACTATTCCCGCTTGTAAAAGGATCTAAAACGAGAGGGCACAGATTTAAAGCGAATTGCAAAAGAAGCAATGTGGTGTGAGAAAAAAGTTTTTCATACAGCGAGTGGTCTGGGTCTGGAATACACTGGCTGGAAGTGAGGTGGAGGCAGGTTCAATCGAGGCATTCAAGGGCATTATATGGTTATTTGAATGGAAACAATGTGCAGGGGTTCAGGGAAAAGGCACTACGTCATGATTATTGTTTGGTGAGCCAGTGTAGACACAACGGGCAGACTGGCATCCATCTGCACCATAACAATTCTGTGAGAATGGGTGTAGCGTGTTTCCAGAAGGAGGCCTTTCAGATCAAATTTTCCTGCTATCTAATTGAATCATGGTTTCCCTTTCATGGGTTACCCATGTGGAGATGTCTGTTTTATCTGCTGCTCTGAATGCAAATTGTGATGCCAGGTATTGAAGATCTGTGCACAAAAAGAGAAGAACTGAATCAACAAATCTTACAAGAGGAGGAAGAGAAGAACAAGCTGCAGAACGATATCCGCATTTTAACAGAGAAACTAGCCAAGGTCAACGAGGGTCTGGCACGCAAGATGGCAACCCGCAATGAATTTGACAGAACTATTGCAGAGACTGAAGCTGCTTATATGAAGGTGAGTGTAAAGGCCAGAAGGTTACATTCAGTATATTGTGTTTTCCCTAGGATTCATATAAAACTCTCTCTCTGGTAGCTGGCTGAATCTGAACCACACGATTCCAGGGAGAAGATATTTCCACCGTTTGGTGGAGTTCCAACTTCCACCTGGCTTGCGGGAGCAGTCACTCTGTCTCTCTTAAATCTGCTGTGCAGTTTGATTGGAAATTGACTCATTCTCTGTGATAGGGAGACGTGGAGCCCCTATCTAAGGTGGACCATTCCGGTGGGGGTTTCAAAAGAGGAAGGGGTTTGGGGAGTGTGAGATTTTGTTAAATGTTGATCTATAAATACACATGATGTGGAGATGCCGACGTTGGACTGGGGTGAGCACAGTAAGAAGTCTTATAACACCAGGTTAAAGTCCAACAGGTTTGTTTCAAACACGAGCTTTCGGAGCACTGCTCCTTCCTCGAGTGAATGGAGAGGTATGTTCCAGAAACATTTATATAGACAAAGTCAGAGATGCCAGACAATTCTTGGAATGCGAGCATTTGCGGGTAATCAAATCATTACAGATCCAGAGATAGGGGGTAATCCCAGGTTCTTATGTTCTAAAGTGTGAATTGTCTCGAGCCAGAACAGTTGGTAGGATTTTGCAAGTCCAGGCCAGATGGTGGGGGGTGGATGTAATGCGACATGAATCCTAGATCCCGGTTGAGGCCGCATTCATGCGTGCGGAACTTAGCTATAAGTTTTTGCTCGGCAATTCTGCGTTGTCGCGTGTCCTGAAGGCCGCCTTGGAGAACGCTTACCCAGAGATCAGAGGCTGAATGCCCTTGACTGCTGAAGTGTTCCCCGACTGGAAGGGAACATTCCTGCCTGGTGATTGTTGCACGATGCCCGTTCATTCGTTGTCGCAGTGTCTGCATGGTCTCGCCAATGTACCATGCTTCGAGACATCCTTTCCTGCAGCATATGAGATAGACTACATTGGTCGAGTCGCACGAGTATGTGCCTGGTAGGTGGTGTTTCCACGTGTAATGGTGGTATCCATGTCCATGAGGGGCTGGTTTAGCTCACTGGGCTAAATCGCTGGCTTTTAAAGCAGGCCAGCAGCACGGTTCGATTCCCGTACCAGCCTCCCCGGACAGGCGCCGGAATGTGGTGACTAGGGGCTTTTCACAGTAACTTCATTGAAGCCTACTCGTGACAATAAGCGATTTTCATTTCAATTTTTCATTTTCATGTCGATGATCTGGCATGTCTTGCAGAGATTGCCCTGGCAGGGTTGAGTGGTGTCGTGGTCGGTGTTCTGAAGGCTGGGTAATTTGCTGCAAACAATGGTTTGTTTGAGGTTGCGCTGAGGGATCCAAGATCCCTCAACCGAGATCTAGGATTCATGTCGCATTACATTCACCCCCCCACCATCTGGCCTGGACTTGCAAAATCCTACCAACTGTCCTGGCTTGAGACAATTCACACTTTAACCTGAAATGCTCGCATTCCAAGCATTGTCTGGCATCTCTGACTTTGTCTATATAAATGTTTCTGGAATATACCTTTCCATTCACCTGAAGAAGGAGCAGTGCTCCGAAAGCTCGTGTTTGAAACAAACCTGTTGCACTTTAACCTGGTGTTGTAAGACTTCTTACTATAAATACACAAATTAGAGTGATACACTGAATGTTACCCTGTTACTTTATTGCTGGTTTGTTTTTGCTGGGGTCATGTTAATTTTCAGTTTTCATATCCATTTATGGAATGTGAACATGGCTGTTGCAGTGAGGTTGAGGATAGTGACTTGGGATGGGAAGTTTACTTTTCTTAAAGCTATTTATTTACACTATTTACAAGACATGAATGTAAGTGCATAGTTTCAGGGACACAGGCTATTCTGCGCCTTGTACCTTTGGTATCTCTTGGTTATCTGACCCCTGATGTCACCGTTACATCATTAATATCATTGTGGTCTCAGCATAACCATTATCCCGTAAGTCGCCAGTCGCTGGCAAGGACAGTCTTTGTTGCCCCTCCCTTGCGTGCCCTTGAGAAAGCAGTGATGAATTAAACTGGGGTCACGTTTGTTGTTTTATTTTTTGTATTGAATCCAGCAAGGTCATGTTCTATTATTAGCGAGCGGCACGGTGGTGCAGTGGTTAGCACCACTGCCTATGGCGCTGAGGACCCCGGTTCGATCCCGGAACTGAGTCACTGTTTGTGTGGCGTTTCCACATTCTCCTCGTGTCTGCGTGGGTTTCAACCCCACAACTCAAAGATGTGCAGGTTAGGTGGATTGGCCACGTTAAATTGCCCCGTAATTGGGGGGGGAAAATTGGGTACTCTAATTTTTTTTTTTAAAGTTCTATTATTAGCGTGGAGTTCATCCACGGTAGCACAGTGATTAGCACTGTTGCTTCAGGGACCCGGATTCGATTCCCGGATTGGGTCACTGTCCGTGTAGTCTGCACGTGCTTCCCATGTCTTTGTGGGTTTCCTCCAGGTGCTCCGGTTTCCTCCCACAAGTCCTGAAAGACGTGCTTGTTAGGTGAATTTGACATTCTGAAATCTCCCTCCGTATACCCGAGCAGGCGCTGGAAGGTGGCAACTCGGGGCTTTTCACAGTAACTTCATTGCAGTGTTAGTGTAAGCCTACTTGTGACACTAATAAAGATTATTATTATTTGTACTAACTACATTGAATGCTGAGGACACTTTAGTGATTTGATACAAATGCTTGGTTCAGTCTTGATCCGCTAAAGCAGCACGTGTTGACCAACCAGGTAGAACCGGGGAGCTCGTATTCAGGGCAGGTCACGGGCAGTCTTATAGTCCTGATGTCGTGACCTCCACGAGAGTTATAACAATGGTAATAAAAGATAAACAACAGGAAAACTAATGTTTTTGAAGTCTAATAGTTTCACCCTTCTAATTCTTCACTCTGAAGAAGTCATGGACTCCCTGCTGAGTTTTCCCAGCACTTATGTTATGTAGATTCTTGCAATTTCCTGACAACAAATGTTAGGCTAACTAGTCAATAAATCCCTGGTTTCCTCTTGTCACCTTTCTTAAATAGTGGAGAGACAAGTGCAATATTCCAAAGTAAAGTAATATTTCCCGAAACAAGAGAACTTGGGATGATTATAGTTGCTCCTTTCCTGCTTCTGTCAAAACATGGAAAAGAAACCATCTGATTTTGTATCTGTCACTCTTTCGTGTCATTATTTTCTTCATTATTGTCCTTAAGTGAATATTAATTTCCTTAGGATGTCTGCAATGCTGCCCTCTTCTTCCACTGTAAATGTTAAGCCAAGTCCTTATTTTAGTTGAGAATCAAGCTATTATCGGTTTAAGGGGTCCACACTGCTCCTTCCCAACCTCTTTTCTTAATTTAATTGTAAAAATGTTGGTTTTGCCAACCTCTGCTGTCATTGTATCTTTCCCATTCACCAGGAACTGTGGTTTCTTTCCATTTTCTATTTCTTCTTTTAGTTTTATGTTTGTCTCTTGCTTTTTTCCTTTCCCTGTTTGTTTTAACTTGTGGTGGGCCGCCACTGGTGAGTTTGTCCTGTAGATGGGATGGGACATCTCCAGAGATGGTGATGGAGGAGTGGGAGACATTGGCTGAAAGGTATGACTTGGTGAATGTGACTATGACAGGCTATTGCTTGAATAGCGTGTGGAACAACCCTACGAACTTTGGCACAAGTATTAGTGAAGAGGACTTTGCAAGGTCACCTGGGCTTTTGTCTTCAGAGCATTACTCCAAGCCTTAGAATTACTCATCTGATAGTCTAACCACTGTGCTGCCTTCTGGCTAAGAAATTGCTTATTTACATTCAATATGAGGAAGCAACATCAAAGCTGATGTATCACCATTAAACCAGTCTTCTGAGAACCTCTTTTTTTAAATCTCGGATTAATATATTTTGCTTGAAAACAATATTTAAAATATATGTTTCTAAATTCATTCTCTGGGAAAGATGGTCAAAATGTCAGGTGCAAGTGGCCTGAGCCCCAGTGTCCATCTTATTTTCTTCTGACAGTGAGTGGATTGTCAATGCCTGCTTTCATTTTTCCCAATGAATAAAGACCTGGGATTAGGGAGCATCACCTTTATTGTAGCATAAGGTCTAGGGATGTTCAGACGCTCACATTCCATTGGAAATCCCTGGCGTCTCTTCCTAGTAATGTAGTTTCTAACGAGCAAATAAAGCAGGCAGTACATGATGTTGTGGCCAACCTCGGCTGTAGCCTTTCAGTTAAATCATGGCAATAGAATTTTCCTAACGGCACCTAACAGATTTTGAATGCATTACTGTAGTGACACAGGGCTTTGGGCCCAAGTGTCTGGAGAAGAAGGTCCCTTCTGCCGTCTGTAGCTGCCTTAATTTATCTTTACTGTTGGGAGTTCCTTTTAAACGTTCTTTGGACAAAATCCTCTCTGAGCATGACTTTCTTGGCCACGGGGAATTTACTGCACTTTCACAAAGTTGTGACTGGCCAATTTATTTCAATGCACAATACATTCCAGTACACTTCTGTACATCAGCTGAGACTATGCGGTCCTCCCACTCAGCATATTCTGCTCCTCGCAAGTACCAATTCACCCTTCCTCTTGTAGATCACATTGTACCTCTGCTCTTGCACATCCTTACTGATCCCATTTATTTCTCCTCACTAACACCTCAAAGAAAAGTACAGCACAGGAACAGGCCCTTTGGCCGCCAAGCCTGTGCCGTCTATGCTACCCGTCTAACCTAAAAACTTCTGCACTTCTGGGACCCATATCCTTCTCAGCCCATCCTATTAATGTATTTGTCAAGATGCCATCTCTTCGCCCAAGTCGCCAACCGATCCATATCACTATCCACAATTCCTTTGTGTCATCTGCAAACTTACTAATCAGACCAAATCAGTTATATAAATTACAAACAGCAGCACTGATCCCTGTGGAACACCACTAGTCACAGCCCTCCGTTCAGAAAAGCACCTTTCCACTGCTACCCTCTGTCTTCTCATATGTCCACTTCCAAATGGGAGTAAATCCTGTCTCTAAGAATCCTTTCCAATAATTTCCCTACCACTGAGGTAAGGCTCTCCAGTCTGTAACATCCTGGATTATCCTTACTACCCTTCTTAAACAAAAGAGCAATATTAGCTATTCTCCAGTCCTCTGGGGACCTCACTTGTAGCCAGAGCCTTTATCCTTCTCATCGTGTACTGTTCAATTACAAATCTAAACCCCTAACCCCATTCTTGCTGCTCCTCCAATCATATGTCTGTTACAATCCCAGACCCGACCCCAACAGTGGCTATGATACTGGACAGAAACCCATATATTTAATTTAATTTTGTAAGACTGTGAGGAAAGGACTCCTCACTTTACACACAACTGGAATATGGTATATTAAAACAAACTTTATTATTAACACAGTATGAAAAATCTTTAACATCACACCAGCTTACAATTACCCCTTAAACAATGCTAATCAATACAATGGTACAGTAACCCTTAACTGCTATTTTTATTCCCACTCAAACAACAAAACCATCTCTGGTCCCAATCCACTTTTAAATACAGTTAGCTCTCAGGAATACTTGCTGTAAAGAAATGTCTTGGATACTCCACTTTGAGAATGAGCAATATTTTGAGGCTGCTTGAAACAAAGGGACTTGACATCCTGTCAGAATAATACAGAATCTCTGGCTGTATTCTTCAGAAACTTCGCTCCTCTTCCAGCTACAAACTATCACTAATCAACACTTAACTGCTTCAATCCCTGGCTCCTCCCATTGATTACATCACCTCGCTAAGCTGAACACAATGTCTCTAATTATCGACTTCCAAGGGAACCCTCGTAATATCAAATAAAAGTCCATTATCCCAAACTTTTACAGTGCTTTATTTGCACCTCCTGGCTCCAAAAAGCCTAGCTGCCTTTCAAACCAGGATTTTTTAAAACATGGCTATCGCAGTCACACACAGTCACTAAGCCAGGCTTTTAACCCTTACTGCACTAAATACATACAATACAATACATCTGAAATTCCTACATTCATCACATGTCCTCTCCCATGCTCTGCTCTTCCAATCACAGAGTCTCGCTTGTCCATGCTCACTGCTTCTCTAGAGTTCCTCTCCTGTGCTTGCTGCTCCTTCAATAGCTGCATCTTTTCCCACATAGGGTTTAATGTTCAATTGTGTTTGAGCTCGCTGCTGTGAGCAGTCTGTTTATTGTGACCAGCTGCGGGAGAGTGATACAACTCCCCTATTCTCCCAGTTCTCAGTTGACCATAACAGAGTTTATTTTTGTTAAGAATTTCAAGAGGGTGTGCTTTGCCAATTCTTTAAGTGTCCCACTATTCACATTGCCACGGTTGTAGAGAATGACCCAGACAGGCTTTCTTGGGTTAAACAAGGAAACTGTCCCCAAACACAAAATAATGCGTCCCGATTCATAGGGTCACACACAATTTGTCCTGGGTCCGTGCATACACAAATACAGATAGCAGAGTAAGAGGAAATGCTTATAAAAATGTGAATGAACAAAATGGAGAATATGGTTAGCTGTGCCTTGATTGGTCTCCACGGTGATTCAAGGCTGTGGCTTTACTGTTCTCCTCGATGCAATCACATGGGGCAGATTTCCACACTTTAGAAGATCTCAGTTTGCAGTTGTTTTCTCAGGGTGGTCGCTTTGCAAAATGGGCATAGTTCCAAAGAGAGAGCACGCTGCTCCAATGGCCTCTTTGAAATGAAGTAGGCTTCAAATGAAGTTACTGTGAAAAGCCAGCTATTTAGCCCTGTGCTAAATCAGCCCCAGAATAACAGAACAGATTCTCTCTCTCATGCTTGGCAGGAGTTCCCATGAAATGCCTTGCTGGTTATATTTCCAGAGGGGCTTGATTAGTTCATGTCCCTGCAGGTTTGTTTCAGAACCGGCAATTGAATTTTGATGTCTCATCTCCGAAACATTTGCCATGCCACAGTGTGAGTCAGGAGATGGATTTTTTCACGCATCTCAAGGAGTCCATTGTCTGTCTTCATTCCAACTTTGGGGAATGTGAAATTATGTTTTCTAGCAGCTCGGCCTGTCTGGGCAATGTCATTTTTGTTTAAAAACCCGTCTGTATCGGGTTCCAGTTTAACATCCAGCCAGTGAAAAAATATCTTCTAAATGCACATTCCTGTGACAGTACATTCCAGATTGCTGTGCAGGCGCTTATCTTAAAGGGCTCATTGACTACAAGTCAAATGCCCCTCACCAATTTCAGTCAGCTAAGTTCAGATGAAGGTGGTCCATTGCCTATTTAACTCTTCCTTCCATAGAAACATGCAATTTTTCCCTCCTCCCATTCCATTACAGCTGCTAAACCCACTAACCGTGTACTGTTTCCTCCCATCTGTGCAGATCCTCGAAAGTTCCCAGACGCTGCTGACGGTGCTGAAGCGGGAAGCAGGGACCCTGAATCACACCAATGGAAATAATGACAACAAGGACTCTTGATTTTTAGCGATCAGCTTCCGAGGAGCAGGATGCGCAGGAGAGAGGGAATCTGTAATCGTAACAGTGAAAAACATAGTCGATAAATACCTAATACTGGATCACTGTTAAAACGATTTCAAATTCCATCAAGAGATTGACTACTTAAAAGACTTTAAGTTGATTTGTTTGTAATAAAATTTATAGATATGGAAAACTTGGATCATTTCTACATGAGGGTGGTTGATAAAGCTGCCAACACCGGTTTGAAGTTTGTTTTGTGCTATCAGAGAAAGAGCAGTGCCCCCAGGAGGGTGCGCTCTGAGAGCTGTGTCAATGCAGCTCAGTAGTGGATTTGACACCTACAGGGAGGTGAAAACTGATGTCGGGGTGGACCCGGTCTGTTCACTGGCAATTTGTGCTGAGAAAGCCTTAGTCCAGCTATAACTTATTTGAACACAATAGGAATTGGCTAAAGAATTGGGGGTCAGGCAGCAGGATAGAAATTTCTAGCTCTGAAAGAGCCCGATCAGCTGTCTAACGTAATCCCACTTGGCAGTTCTTGGGCTGCCCTTGTAGGTTATGGCACTTTGTATCAATCAAAATAACTTTTAAATAATGAGGATTGTTGCCTCTTAGCACCCTTTCAGACATTCCGCTAGCCTTGGTGAATAATGTTCTCCTCAACTCTCCTTCGATCTCTTTAAACTGCTGCGCCACCAGTTACTGACTGCTCTGGTAAAGAAAATAGGTCCTTTGTATCAACTTTATGGAGGTGCTCACTTTTATATTCTCCATCATTCCCTCAAGCTGTTCAATCTTTCTGCAGCTAACGTTCTCCAGTCCTGGTGGTGCTTATCTTCAATCAGTTATTGTAAATACGCAGGAAAGGGAAGCTGCCACTCTTCTGGGAGGTGGAAAAGGGGATCAGTTAGCTCATCTCCTGGTTCATGATGCAGCACGATGCCAACAGCACAAGTTCAATTCCCGTACCGGCTGAGGTTATTCAGGAAGGCTCCGTCTTCTCAACCTTGTCCCTCACCTGAGGTGTGGTTACCACCAGTGCTCTCCCTCTCCCTCTCTCTCGGGAGAGCAGCCTACGGTCCTCTGGAATTATGATGACATTTACATCACAATTGTAAAGTCTATATGGGGGAGGATGGAAGCGGCTTTGTGCATAGAATCGAGTCTGAAGGCCCTTGTTATTGCACCACTTCCATTCTCTCTGGTAAATTGTTCATCGAACCCAGTGGTAATTGCCTCTTTGAGGATTTTGAATCAATTCAGGCAACATTTTAAATTGAAAAGGGTTAACTTCAAGCTTCAGTGCAGGAGTGTTTTCCACAGTACTTTACAGAAGGGTTCCTGGAATTTGGCTCTTTTTCAAGGTTAAGCTAAACCTGGGCAAAAGTGATTTCTTTACCCAGCAAACTCCCCAGGGAGGGGAGGGAAGCGGATTGGGAAAGGCTATTGTTTTGTCCGGCCTGGACTAGTTTCCAATATCTGGGAATTAGGGTGGCCTATGATTGGGCCTCACTCCATAATCTTGACTTGCCCAACCTAGTGGATCTGGTGAAGGCTGATTTGAAGAGGTTGGATGACCTTCCTGTGACCTTGGCAGAACGAGTACAGACAGTGAAGATGAATATTCTCCCACGTTTTTGTTTTTGTCCCAGTGTCTCCCAGTCTTTCTTTCTAAGGCTTCCTTTGGCAGGGTCTGATGTGTTATCTGTGTTGGTCTAACATTGGCTGCAACTGGATGCAGTAAAACGAGAAACAGGCTTCTGACACAGGAGACGGTCCAATACTGTTTTATTGAACCTGTTGATTGCTGTACATAATCTGCTGTGGGTTGACACTCTATTAACCTAACTGATAACCTCCTACTGGCTTGACCAGACTAGCTCTCTACCACATGGTGATGATGTTCATTGGCCTGTACAGTGCGACTATCTCCCTAGCCGTGTCCTGTGAGAGAGAGAGAGCCTTAATGCCCTGTGGGCTTTATAGTGGTGGTGTCCTGTCTGGTGATTGGTTGTTCCGTGTCATGTGTGTTCATTGGTTATCCTGTGTGTCAATCACTGCCTGTTTGCATCTCATGATATACATGAGTGGATATTATGACAGGGTCAATAAGTTCATATCTACTATTGTTTGGGTGTAGGGTTCGTAGGGCATTTCTGCAAAGGGGGTTTGACATCACTTAATCTGCTGGGCGGCAAATAGTGAGAAGTTGTTGGGGTGGTTTCGGGATCCGGAGTCTATATGGGGGAGGATGGAAGTGGCTTTGTGCATAGAATTGAGTCTGAAGAGGACTTCCGGTGGCGCCCTCGAGGAGGCAGGTCGCAGGTCGGATCGCTCCCGCCCGAGATGGGAAAACGGACCTTTGTCAACGGACTTTTTAGGGACCTGGCAGCCTGAATCGGTGGAGGAGACGATAGGGAAGAGGTTTCCTTTCCGGGGTATGGGCAGCTGGACCAGAAGTGGTCGAGTGGAGCGGCAAGGATCGAAGCGGGAGCAGCGGGGAACCCAGGCCGGGCGGCCAAGCATGGCGGACGGCGGGGACCGGGGAGCGGAGGCTCACTGGCCAAGGGAGGAGCAGATGGAGTTCTTCAAGAACTGCTTCGCCGAGCTGAGGAGGGACACGCTGGACCCGATGAGAGCGGTGATGGACCGAATGGTCGAGACACAGGCGGCCTAAGGGAAGGCGCTCAGGGAGGTCGAGGCGAAGCTCTCCAGTCAGGCGGGCACGGTAACGGAGCTGGAGCACGAGGTGGAGGAGCTGAACGCCCGTCAGAGGAGGATGCAGGAGCAGCTTGAAGAGCTGGGGAACAGAGCCAGGAGGCAGAATTTACGAATCGTTGGCCTCCCCGAGGGCTGCGAGGGGTCAGATGTGGGCGCATATGTGACGGGTATGCTTGAGGCGCTGATGGGACCGGAGGCCTTCCCTCAACCCCTGGAGTTGGATGGGGCACATAGAGCCCCCGCAAGGAAGCCCAGGACGGGCGACCGACCGAGGGCCTTGGTGGTCCGCTTTCACCGGCTTGCTGACAGGGAACGTGTGCTGCGATGGGCCAAGGCGGAGAGGAGCAGCAGATGGGAGAACTGTGAGGTGCGCATTTACCAGGACTTGGGAACGGAGCTGGCCAAGAGGCGTGCAGGATTCATCAAGGTAAAGGCAGCCCTCTACAAAAAGGAGGTGAGGTTTGGAATGCTATATCCTGCAAAGCTTTGGGTTACGTTTGAGGAACTCCACTACTATTTTGAGACACCAGAACAGGTTTGGACCTTTATTAAAGACAAGAAGCTGGACTTGAACTAATGGGCACTTAGTTCTTTCAGTGCTGTACAGTGGCGGCGGCCTGTTAACTCAAAATTGCTCTGATTAGGACTTTTACTAAAAAAAGAAGCTGGACTGGAACTAAAGGACTTGGGGCTCTCAGACATTTTGTGTAGCGGCGGTTTGTTAAACTATCCTGTACTGTAATGTTTTATCCAAGATTGTTTTCAGCCTGGACAGAGAGTGGGGGCTGGAGGGCGCACTGTTTAGGGTCCTTTGGGGGGATTGCAATGGGGGGGGGGGGGGGGATTGCAATGGGGGGGGGGGCCTGTGCTTGGTACCTTTTGGCGCGAGATCGGGGCCTCTGATAGGGGGATGGGCTAGGGGCTAGTCACGGGACTTGAAAGGGCTCGGTGGGATACAATTAGGTTAATGGGTCCCTGGCGTGTGGGGGGAGGGCCTGAGCGCTGGGACGGGAGACAGGTAGGCGCCAAGGGCAGGGGTCAGTGTGACTAGCGTAGGTCAGGGGGCACCAGGGAGATCGGAGGGGGGGGGGCGGGGCGGGCTAGGGCCAAGCGCAGGGCTGACCTGGCAGGTGAGGCCTTGGGGAGTAGGGGAGACCAGGCGGAGGGGGGGCGGGGAGGGAGAAGAGGGTTAGGGCCACGTTAGTTTAGTTGAACACGTGTGGCATGGGCAAACAGAGCTGGCAGGGAAAGTGCCTTATGGAAGGATCTTTGGCATCAACACTTATTAACATGTTTATTCTTTCCCACTGTTCGTTTTCACTATGTTAAGGCTCTTTGCACAGGGCCATTTTTCTCTCTGTAACTGTTACAAATTTGTGTTAAATAAAAAACTTCAAAAAAAAAAAAAAAAAAAGAATTGAGTCTGAAGGCCCTTGTTATTGCTCCACTTCCATTCTCTCTGGTAAATTGTTCATCGAACCCAGTGGTAGTTGCCTCTTTGAGGATTTTGAATCAATTCAGGCAACGTTTAAATTAGGCTCTGGCTCGATGTTGCTAATGGCGACAATTTGTAGGAACCGTAGGTTTGTGCCATCTGGTGTAGATTCAACATTCAGAGCGTGGGGAGGGAGGGGTTGGAGATGTTTAGGGAGATATTTCTGGAGGGTTCGCAGGTATAGATGACATTTTGGAGAAGTTACAGCTCACAAGAGGGAATGTATTCAGATACTTTCAGGTGCAGGATTTTGTACTTGAGCTTCCTTCATTCTGGTAGAGGAAACTTTGTTTATGGATAGTGTCGTGGAAATAATGATTAGACAGAGACTTCAAGCTTCGTTTTAGGGTTTTATGAACACAATATCGTGGAGAGGCAGCAGTAGCTAAATAGCCACTTCACAGCACTCTGAAACAGCTAAAAACCATATCTTTATCGTCTGAAATAGCTAACGAAGTAAACAGCATCTGGCTGGCTGTGTTTATGTTAAGCAAACCTTGAGAATGCTCTTGGTTCATTGTCTCGTACATATTTCTTGCCCTTGTTAAAACACTTGTCATAATAAGGTCGAGTCCAAAATACTGTTTCTAAGCAGTATTTTGTTTGCATTTGTTCAAAAACAGTCAAAATATAGTCAAGCATTCCCACCAATCAAGTCTTTTCTTTAATAGCAGCTAATATTAATCTATTCTCTAAGCGAGCAACTAATCCTCGCATTAACTACCATTCGATAATTCCCTCCTTATTGATATTTTGATCAACACCTTTTAATACATTATCGTTTTCTCCATAGAGAAGGATGGTTTATAATGTAACGGGAACGGACGCATGACAGTTCCCTGCGTGTTATGAGGCTGGTAACAAGGAGGCAATGCAGCCAGGGTTGTTCCCATGTTCATATAATAGCCTGCGCAACATTTAAACAAGTATACGACAATTAAGATTATAATGCCGATTATAATCCAGAACACAATCTTCTGTCCTAACGATCCTACCCACCCAAAGCTAAAGTCCCATCCTTAATCTTCATGCAATCTTGTTACTTCTTTAGAATGTGATCCACCAGATTAACAATTTTTTCTGAGTTATCTGGGATATATGTGCAACATTCACTTCCAATAAGGGCACAAGTTTTCAGCTAACAAGAAATCAGGGGCCATTCTATTCTGCAGGACAACCGCTCTTATAGCAACCATCTCAGTTTCTATCTGTTTGACAGTCTCTGCAGTATCGTTTGCTACTTGCTCTAGGATATCACATCGTTTGTATGTATTAGATACTACACCGAATGGTGGTATCATTATTCCCAGCATTTGTGCCCATGTCATAACACTTTGTTTTGTCTGTGATGGGATGAACCTGTAATTGCTGAACATGATGCACATGGGACTATGTATCCCAAATAACAGGAGCCTTCCCAATTCTCCGGTAACCAAGGATAGGCCTTGACGCCACAGCTAAAATACGTGTGGTCAGGTTTCCTTTACTATCAGTCATTAGTCTAATCGGATCCCCTTCCCAGGAGCCTCCACTACTTTGGTTTTCAACTCCTGACCAATCAAAGATGAATAATCCTTTAGCTATAAGGTGGAACATGGGGGGGGCGGGGGGTTGCCAATTCAAGGTCTGATCACACTAGCTCATGCCCACTGGGTGGGTCCCATATGTTTTCTGTTTTTTAAAGCATACACTTCCTTTTGGTACTCCAGTGTAATTAGGGTTATGACGTGTTACGTTAAACTTAGGCGACCACCATCCCCTCAAACCTATTCATATTGTATCTAGCTGATCTCCAATCTAACATATCCTGTGTATCTTCACCCCGTCCTGTACTATTTCTTCTTGGAGCCCATTCTGCTCTCTCATTACTGGTGATTGGGATGGGTCGCACGGGGATGCCCTCCCCCGAGCATCTGGGAATTTGTGCACAAACCCAACAACTGGATTTATTTACCCTCTCGGCGGATGAGTAAGACATGTACATTAAAGTGTTAGTATGCAGTTCACTTCCTACATGATGTTTGAATAATATGGTAATACATAAGAACAGTAGCGCCTTCATTCCCTTCAGGTCAGCATTTCGTTCATACTCTCAAAATTCCGTATGATGTAATTTACACCGAGTTGCGTGGATCGAATCTGGCTTTTCTTTTACTTTAACGGCTGTTCGGGTTGTTAGCAGCACTTGGTCGGGTCCTTTCCACCTGGGAGAAAAAGAATCTTTGTTTCGTGCTTTCGCGTATACTTGATTTCCAGTTTTAAAGGGGCGTGTATTTACCTCTTGGTTGCATCTGAGCCTGTCGTACTCTTTCATGTATTTTTCCAGCAGTTTCACACATGGCTTGGGCATATTTTAGCGATGCCTCATCTGTCCATATTAAGGCTACTGCCGCTGGAGTCATTGGGGGTTTGGTTCCAGTTGTCATGGGGCGTTCCATTAATATCTCATACAGGGTTAAGCTCGTGTTGTGATTTTTCTGATTTCTCAGGGCATACATTGCAATGGGTATGGCATCTGGCCATAGCAGCCCATTTTGTTGACACACTTTTGTTACTGCAGTTTTAATTATTCCATTCGCCCTTTCCACCATTCCTGAGGATTGTGGCTGATATGGTCTATGCAATTTCCAATCAAATCCCATGGTTTCTGTCAGGGCTTTGGTCAATTTGCTAGTGAAATGGGTTCCTCTGTCACTGTTAATACCCATTGGCATTCCAAACCTTGGTATTTCTTTTAACAAAATATTTACCACTGTTCTAGCATCATCTCTTTTGGGTTGAAATGCCTCTACCCATCGTGAAAATATGTCCACTATCACCAGCATGTATTTGAATCCTTTCGCCATCGGCATGTGTACAAAATCTATCAGCAAATTTTCAAAAGGCATTTTGGGCTGCGGGAGATGATCAAAGACAGCGGGTTTTTTACCCCGATTATTTTGACAAATCCTACATGTGCAGCTACTTTTTCAATTGTTGCCATAATACCTGGTGCGTACCATTGTTGATGTATGGCGTGTGTCACTCCTCCTTTGCACACGTGAGCCTGCCCATAGGCAAGCCGACACAGTGGCAAGAACATACGTCTGGGGCATACTACTCGGGTATCTGGGTGGATCCAGATTTGATGTTTGTTTTGATAGCAACCCGCTTTTAGCCCAAGAGTGATGCTCCTGTGGGGAAGCTTGCTCCTGGGCCTTTTTTAACTTTGGTTTCGTTATGGTGGACGGAAGGTCAATTGCAGCAGCTTGCAATTGTTGCTGTTGTTTGAGAGCCACTCCTTTTGTAATTTTGTCAGCAAATCTATTGCCGCAGTAGACTTCATCCCCTGCAGTAGTATGTGCTTCGCACTTTAAAACAGTTATCTTGCTGGGCAGCTGAGCAGCATCTAGTTAATTTAACCAATTTAGCATGTTTAATAGGTTGGCCGGAGGAAGTTATGAATCCCTTGTTTTTCCATAATTGGCCAAAATCGTGTACTACGCCGAAAGTATATGGAGAATCAGTATAAATATTAACAGTTTTGCTTTTAGCTAGAATACATGCTCTAGCAAACTGCGCTTGAGCAGACGTTCCCGAAGGCAGAGCAAAAGCTTCCACTGCCTTGAATGGAGTTCCTATTGCATAGCCAGCCAGGAGAGTCATATCAGTTGGTCGATGTGAGGACCCATCGGTGAAAAAGATAATGTCCGGATTTTCTAGTGGGTGATTCAATAAATCAGGTCAAGGGGTTGTGGCGGCTTCAACCAATTGTAAATAGTCATGATCAAACAAATGTTCAGCTCCTGAGGCCTCGGGCAAGAGCGTAGCAGGGTTGACAGCTAGTGCTCGCTTGTAGGTATAGCTGGTTTTAATTTTTTTCCATTTGAGTCTCGATGCCCTGTCTCTGCCAGATGTGGTAATAACAGAAGGGTATCCTGTTGACAAACTAGCCTCCACTCTGAGGCTATTAATAAATTGTCAGCATATTGAAGGAGTGTTGAGCCTGTAGACAACTATAACTCGTTCAAGTCTCTTTTAACTGCCGCAGCATACACTGCTGGGCTTTCCGTATAGCCTTGTGGCAGGCGTGTCCAAGTGTACTGTTGATTCCGATATGTAAAAGCAAATAGATATTGACTGGGTGCAATGGTATGGAGAAAAAGGCTGAGCACAAGTCGATGACGGAGAAAGTATCCGCTGTTCCTGGTATAGATGACATCCTATCCATGTGTTTGTCAAGATGCTGTTTGAGCGCCGTTAATGTATCTTCTTTCACAACCTCTCTTGGCAAATCATTCCAGGCTGTCACCACCCTCTGCGTAAAAAACCTGCCTCGCACATCTCCTCTAAACTTTGCCCCACGGACCTTAAACCTACGCCCCCTGATAACAGACCCTTCCACCCTGGGAAAGAGTGCCTGCCCATCCACTCTATCCATGCCCCTCATAATCTTGTAGACCTCTTATCAGGTCACTCCTCAACCTCCATCTTTCTAATGAAAAGAATCCAAGTCTATTCAGCATCTCCACATAGCTAACACCCTCCAGACCAAGGAACAGCTTGGTAAACCTCCTCTACACCCTCTCCAAAGCCTCCACATCCTCTGGTAGTGTGGTGACCAGAATTGTGCGCAATATTCCAAGTGCGGCTTTACCAAGGTTCTATACAACTGCAGCATGACTTGCCAGTTTTTATACTCTATGCCCCGTCCAATGAAGGCAAGCATTCCGTATGATTTCTTGACTACCTTGTCGACTTGTGTTGCCACCTTCAAAGATCTGTGGACCTGCATGCCCAGATCTCTCTGCAGTTTCTTAACAGTTTTACTATAAGGGTTAACGTTCAGCTGCCAGCAATACAGCACAGGCACAAATTGGTCGGGTGCAGCATCCAAAGTTATTAAATTTAGCACCTGATTACCGGATTTGGACTTGCACAAGCTGGTGATGGGAGGGGATTTTAATATGGTTATTGAACCTGGCCTAGAGCGGTCGTGCTCAAGAACGGGGAAGGTGCCAGCGATGGCAGGAGGAGTTGATAGGGTTCATGGAGCAGATGGGGGGATCAACCCATGGAGGTTTAGATAGCCCACGGTTAAGGTGTATTCCCGGATCGACTTTTTCGTTTTGAGTAGGGATCTGCTGGGGGGGGGGAAGGTGGTGGACAAGGGTACTCAACCATCACTATCTTGGACCATGCCCCACACTGGATGGAACTGCAGGTCAGTGAGGAGAGCTTCCAGCGCCCGCAGTGGCGATTGGACGAGGGCCTGTTGGCGGATGAGGTGGTGTGCGAGAGAGTAAGAAAGTGTGTGCTGGACTACCTTCAGGTCAATGACACAGGGGAAGTGTCATGGTAGCATGGTGGTTAGCATAAATGCTTCACAGCCCCAGGGTCCCAGGTTCGATTCCCGGCTGGGTCACTGTCTGTGCGGAGTCTGCACGTCCTCCCCGTGTGTGCGTGGGTTTCCTCCGGGTGCTCCGGTTTCCTCCCACAGTCCAAAGATGTTTGGGTTAGGTGGATTGGCCATGCTAAATTGCCCGTAGTGTCCTAAAAAGTAAGGTTGGGGATGGGGGTTGGGTTGGGTTGGGGGGGGTTGTTGGGTTACGGGTATAGGGTGAATACGTGAGTTTGAGTAGGGTGATCATTGCTCGGCACAACATCGAGGGCCGAAGGGCCTGTTCTGTGCTGTACTGTTCTATGTTCTATATTCTATGTAAGTCTCAGCAGCGGTGGTCTGGGAGGCGCTGAAGGCAGTGGTGAGAGGTGAATTGATTTCAATCCGAGCTCAGAGACAGGACGGACAGGGCAGAAACGGACCGATTGATCAAGGAGATCCTACGGATAGATAGGAGGTATGCAGTGACCCCAGGGGTGGAACTGTTAAGGGAGCGCCGGAGGCTGCAGGCAGTTTGGGGTACTGTCCACAGGCAAGGCAGTGGAGCAGCTTAGAAAGGCGAGGGGGACACTGTATGAATATGGAGAGAAGGCCAGCAGAATGCTGGCTCAGCAGCTGAGGAAGAGGGAGGCGGCCAGGGGAATCGATAAGGTGGATGGCGGGGATGGGAA
This sequence comes from Scyliorhinus canicula, assembly GCF_902713615.1. NCBI lineage: Eukaryota > Metazoa > Chordata > Chondrichthyes > Carcharhiniformes > Scyliorhinidae > Scyliorhinus > Scyliorhinus canicula. The sequence goes on along the minus strand of NC_052166.1, from coordinate 17,071,638 downwards.
CCTGGTAGGGGATTCGGCTGGGCTAAATAGGGCGTTCAGGGATTTTTATAGCAGACTTTACCGCTCGGAGCCCCCCTCGGGGATGAAATGCTTTTTGGACGGGTTGACTTTCCCAAGGGTGGGCAGGGAGCTGGTGGGCGAGTTGGGGGCTCCAATTCGGGCCGAAGAAATATCTGAGGGCTTGAAGGCGATGTAGTCGGGCAAAGCTCCGGGGCCAGATGGGTTCCCGTAGAGTTTTACAATAAATTTTCGGGGCCGTTGCTGGTTGATTTTTAACGAGGCGAGGGATATTGGGGTGCTGCCCCCGACGATGTCACAGGCCACCATCTCATTGGCAGTTGGTGGCCAATATTAGAAGGTAGCTTAACGTGATCATGATGCCCCCGGAGGGGAGGGAAGTTGAGATAGTTGTGGCCATGGATGCAGAGAAGGCGTTTGACCGGGTAGTGTGGGACTATTTATGGGATGTATTGGGACGCTTTGGGTTTGGTAGGGGTTTATTGACTGGGTCAGGCTGCTGTACCAGGTTCCAGCAGCTAGTGTAAGGACAAACAAGATGACCTCGGACTATTTTAGGCTGTACCAGGGAACAAGACAGGGATGCCCCCTCTCCCCGCTGCTGTTTGCGCTAGCCATAGAGCCGATGGCAATTGCTCTGAGAGCTTCTAGGGGCTGGAAAGGGCTGGTTCGGGGGGGGGGGGGGGGGGGGGGGGGGAGCATAAGGTATCGCTGTATGCGGATGATTTACTCCTATATGTGGCGGATCCAGGGGTGAGGATGAGGGAGATTATGACAATTCTGGGAGAATTTGGCTGGTTTTCGGGATACAAACTGAATATGACGAAGAGTGAGACATGTGTAGTCCAGGCAAGAGGCCAGGAGGGTCGGCTGGGGGAGCTACCGTTCAGGTTAATGAGGGACAGCTTTAGATATCTGGGGATACAAGTGGCGCGCGACTAGGGCCGGTTACACAAGTTGAACTTGTCCCGGCTGGTTGAGCAGATGAGGGGCGTGTTTCGGAGATGGGATGTGTTCCTGCTATCACTGGCGGGGAGGGTGCAGATGGTTAAGGTGAAGAAATTGCCGAGATGTTTATTTGTGCTCCAATACCTTACGATTTTCATACCGTGGTCTTTTTTTAAGAGGATCAACAAAATCATTTTGGGCTTTGTTTGGGCGGGTAAGTCCCCACGGGTGAAGAAGGTGATGCTCAAGAGGAATCGGGGGAAGGGCGGCTTGCCCTGCCAAACTTTAGTAGGTATTACTGGGTGGCCAATAATGCGATGATAAAGAAGTGGGTGGTGGGGACGGGGGCAGCTTGGGAGCGGATGGAAGCGGCCTCGTGCAGGCGCACCAGCTTAGGGGTCCTAATAACGGCACCATTGCCGTTCCTGCCGGCGAGATATTCCACCAGCTCTGTGGTGGTGGCGGCCCTGAGGATCTGGGGTCAGTGGAAGAGATTCATTGGTGCAGTGAGGGTGTCGGTTTGGTCCCCAATATGCAACAATCATCGGTTCACTCCAGGGAGCTTAGACGGGGGATTTTGAGTATGGCAAAGGGCGGGGATTGAGCAGATGGGGGATCTGTTTCTGGAAGGGAGCTTTCCTAGCTTAAAGGCGCTGAAGGAGAAATTCGGGCTGACAGCAGGGAACAATTTCAGATATCTCCAGGCGCGGGACTTTCTGCGCAGGCAGGTACCATCCTTCCCACTCCTGCCACGAACAGGGATTCAAGATAGGGTAGTGTCTCGGGGATGCATGGGGGAGGAGAGCATCTCGGGCATCTACAAAGAATTAATGGGGGCGGAGGAGACGCATACAGAGGAGCTGCAGCATAACTGGGAGGAGGAACTGGCAGGGTCAACGCGACCGCTACATGCGCAAGGCTCAGCTTGATCCAGTTTAAGGTGGTCACCGGGCACACATGACAGCGACCCGGATGAGTAGATTTTTTGGGGTGGAAGACAAGTGTGTCAGGTATGCGGGTGGATCAGCGAACCATGTCCACATGTTCTGGGCATGCACAAATCTTGGGGAATATTGGCAGTGGTTCGTGGATGTCATGTCCAGGGTATTGAAGACAAGGGTGGAAATGAGTCCGGGGTAGCGATCTTTGGGGTGTTTCATAGATTATCATAGAATTTACAGTGCAGAAGGAGGCCATTCGGCCCATCAAGTCTGCACCGGCTCTTGGAAAGGTCAACACCTCCACCCTATCCCCATAACCCAGTAACCCACCCAACACTAAGGGCAATTTTGGACATTAAGGGCAATTTATCATGGCCAATCCACCTAACCTGCACATCTTTGGACTGTGGGAGGAAACTGGAGCACCCGGAGGAAACCCACGCACACACGGGGAGGACGTGCAGACTCCGCACAGACAGTGACCCAGCCGGGAACCGAACCTGGGACCCTGGAGCTGTGAAGCAGTTGTGCTATCCACAATGCTACCGTGCTGCCCACGGTGTTGGAGGACCTGGGTGTTCAGGAGGAGCGAGAGGCAGATGGTCTGGCCTTTTCCTCCTTGGTAGCCCGGCGGCGGATACTACTGGCTTGGAGGGAGTTTAGGCCTCCGAAGTCAGAGGCCTGGTTAACCAGCATGACGAGCTTTCTCGGCCTGGAAAAGATCAAGTTCGCCTTGAGAGGTTGACTATCGGGGTTTGCCCGGATGTGGCAACCGTTCATTGACTTCTTCGCGGGGAATTAATCGTCAGCAGGGAGGGGGGGAGGGAGGAGGGGGGGCTAGTTTAGTATAGAGTAGGGGGTTAAATAGGCAGGCCTTGGAGGGCCGGATGTCGGCGGTTGCTTTTTGATTACTGTTCTTTGCATTCTATTTTTTTTTGTACTGTGGTTGTTTGTTATGTCAAAAATACCTCACTAAAAATTGTTTGTCAAAAGAAAAAAATTAGCACCTGATCAGTTTGTTTTTGAGGTAGTTCCATAAACATTCCCTCATTAGTGCAATGAATTACCGCTCCTAATTTGCAGAGTGTCTGTCTGCCTAATATGGGAAAGGGCGCTGTTTTTGAAATAATCATAGTATCTACCAGGGGGACATTGTCAATTTCCATGTTTGTTGGGAGCGATAATGGCTCCGTCATTGGAATACCGGCTACTCCCACAGTGGCAATAGAGGATTCACCGGCGGTTATTTCCACCGGGGGTGGGCGGGGGGGGGAGGGGTACAGCGATCATTGTAATGCTGGTATCGACCAGAAGGCCCACATCCTGATCTCCTATTTTAACCATTGTCATGGGTTCTTCTCTCATTGATTTGTACAGTTTGATCATGGTCGCCTGTACATAGAACAGTACAGCACAGAACAGGCCCTTCGGCCCTCAATGTTGTGCCGAGCCATGATCACCCTACTCAAACCCACGTATCCACCCTATACCCGTAACCCAACAACCCCCCCCCCCCCCTTAACCTTACTTTTTCTAGGACACTACGGGCAATTTAGCATGGCCAATCCACCTAACCCGCACATCTTTGGACTGTGGGAGGAAACCGGAGCACCCGGAGGAAACCCACGCACACACGGGGAGGACGTGCAGACTCCACACAGACAGTGACCCAGCCGGGAATCGAACCTGGGACCCTGGAGCTGTGAAGCATTTATGCTAACCACCATGCTACCCTGCTGCCCCACCTTTTCTCCGTGGCACCCCTATTGCTTTTGATTAGGGGTGGGGTCAGAGTACGTAAAGTATTCATCCAATGAAACACCAGCATGTTCTTCCCAACAATTTTAAAATCTAGCCAAAAATTCGGGCATTCTCTCACCCTTATTCTGCAAACACAGAGTCACTTCCCCTATGTCACTCGGCTTCTTGGCCCCTTTCATGACAGCTTCTTTCCCTCTGTTTGCTCACCAGTGATCAAGGCTGTCATTTCCTTCATTCAGATGATCATGATTGGGAACCCAGTCTCCATTTCGGCCGGGTGGGACTGCAAACCTATCCGTCAATACTGGCCAAGGTGCACCATAAAAGTATTTATATTTAAGTCAATTTCCAATGATTGATTTTATAGGCATTAGCTATTCTTAGAGACGTATTTTTTTATTTGACAATTTAGAACAGATCAACTGTCTGCTGAAATGGTTAACTTTCCTACAGAACCTAAAGGGGCGGAGAGTGGGCGGAGAACTTGGAATGCCATTTGGGTCCCTTCACATAATCTAAAAACTTATATTGTTCAATTACTTTTATGCTTGAATTTCTTTTTTTTAAATGTACTTTATTACAAACATGTATCAAAACACCTTGGAAAACATAGTTCCCAACAATCAACTATACAGTTTGTCCATAGTTTCCCCTTTTTCACCCCCCCACCCCTCGCGATGAACAGCTCCTCAAACACGGTCACAAACATCCCTCACCTTTCCTCAAACCCCCCTGAAGAACCCCTTAACTCACACTTTATCTACTCTAATCACAGGAAGTCATACAGGTCACCCAACCAAGCCGCTACCCCAGGTAGCGATGCCGACCGTCACTCCAGCAAAATGCGCTGCTACCCCCCCCGAAAGTACCCACTCATTCTCGCCCGAGTCATATGCAACCTATGCACCACCTCAAACTGTATCAGGCTCATCCTTGCACAAGAGGAGGTCCCGTTTACGCTACGCAGTGCCTCACTACATACTCCCCAATTGATCTCCGCTCGAAACTCCGCTTCCCATTTTCCTTGATCTTCACCACCAGCTCGCCTCCCTGCTCCCCCAGCCACTTATATATATCCTCAATTCTTCCCTCTCCTTCCGCACCCGGAAGCAGCAGTCGCTCCAGCAGGGTGTATCCTGGCAATCCAGGGAACCCCTTCCAGACTTTTCGCGCAAAGTCCCTAACCTGCAGATACCTGAACTCACTCCCCCTTGGCAGCTCTACCCTCTCCCTCAGCTCCTCCAGACTGGCGAACCCTTCCTCTAAATACAAATCCCTCACCTTGACCAGCCCCACTTCCCTCCACCTCCTGTATACACTATCCATCCCCCCCGGCTCAAGCCTATGATTCTCGCACAGCGGCGTTAGCACCGAAATCCCTTTCACCCTAAAATGCCTCCTCAGCTGATTCCATATCTTCACTGTGGATTGCACCACTGGGCTCCCTGAATATCTACTTGGAGCCAATGGCAATGCTGCCGTCACCATAGCCCTCAAACTAGACCCCTTACAAGCTTCCTCCTCCATCCTAACCCACTCTACCCCTTCTTCCCACCACCGCCGCACCTTGTCCACATTCACCGCACAATAATAATGAAGCAAGTTTGTGAACACTGACCCCCCATGCTGCCTCTGTAGCAGGGTCCTCCCCACCCTTGGCACCTTCCCCGCCCATGCAAAGTCAGAAATTATGGTGTCCATTTTCCGAAAAAAGGCCTTTTGTATAAAGATCAGAAGAACTTGAAAGATAAACAAATACATAGGCAGAATATTCATTTTCACCAGTTGGATCCTCCCCGCCAAAATTAAGTGCAATGTATCCCACCTGTTAAGATCCTCCCTAACCTCCTCCACCAGCTTTGTTAAGTTCCACTTATGGAGCCCCGTCCATTCCCTCACTATCTGAATCCCCAAGTACCTAAACTTATCCCTCGCTACCGTAAATGGCATCACCCCTAAATTAGCCTGCTGTGCCAGCTCATTCACCAGGAATACCTCACTTTTCTTTTCCCTACATTCAGCTTGTACCTCGAGAACCCTTCAAACCTCCCCAGCAAGCCCATAATCCTTCCTCCGCATTCAGCTTGTACCTCGAGAACCCTTCAAACCTCCCCAGCAAGCCCATAATCCTTCCTCCGCATTCAGCTTGTACCTCGGGAACCCTTCAAACCTCCCCAGCAAGCCCATAATCCTTCCTCCGCATTCAGCTTGTACCTCGAGAACCCTTCAAACCTCCCCAGCAAGCCCATAATCCTTCCTCCGCATTCAGCTTGTACCTCGGAACCTTTCAAACCTCCCCAGCAAGCCCATAATCCTTCCTCCGCATTCAGCTTGTACCTCGAGAACCCTTCAAACCTCCCCAGCAAGCCCATAATCCTTCCTCCGCTTGAATTTCTTTCCTTTAAACTGATTTCAATTTCCAATGTTTCAGTGCTTGAGGCAAATCTCATGTTTTTTAAAGTTTTTTTTTAACTCAAATGTTGACACAAACCACTATGATCTCGAAGTCACAATATCAGACGACACACAACTATCGCCACATGCACAAACCAAGGAACCTTGCACTTTAGTGCTTTGACCAAAATTAATTATTCATTAACATTCCCCTGAGGAAGGAGCAGTGCTCCGAAGGCTAATGATTTGAAACAAACACGTTGGACTTTAAACTGGTGTTGTAGGACTTCTTACAAAATTGATATACCTTTAATTCACTGAGAGGCAGAGAGAGTGAGTGAACATTAGGCTTTATTAGTCATGAACTTGCCTAACCAGAGTCGGTAATACAGATGGATGCCGCCCACAGGCAGCCGGTCTATATATGGCCCCGGTGAGGGCGGAGCCAGAAACAGAGCCCTACCGGGGTTACAGTACAGTACCTGGAAGCAGCTCGTATCACCACTTCCAGGTCACAGGTCATAGGTTATAGTATCATACAGGTATTAGGTAAATACATTCACCACATTCACCCCCTGTTAAAACACCAAGCCCAGCGGGGGTGACGTGGGGTCATTACATATTCAGTCGATCTGGAGGCCGGATCGTTCTCTTCAACCTCCTCAGCTCTGGCGGTGCAGCGGGCACAGTTGTCGCAGGTGGTGACTCCAGGGGCGTCAGTCCAGTGTGTCAGAGACAGTTAGGATGTGGGGGTAGGCAGGGGAGTGATGGGTGACGGCAGTGTCGGCGTGGGACAATACAGGAGACTCGGGAGCGTACGAGGCGCTGAAGGTGGCAGCGGGGAGGGGGGCGCATTGGCAGGGGAACCAGCTGGCACCAGGTCCCATAGGGAGACCGTATCTTGCCGTCCATCCTGGTGCACGATGTAGACGTACTGGGGGTGGGCGTGGAGCCGCTGGACCCTCTCGACCAGGGGGTCGGTCTTATGGCTCCTCATGTGCCTCTGGAGAAGGACTGGTCCCGGAGTTTTCAGCCAAGATTGAAGCGAGACCCCGGAGATGGACTTACTGGGGAAGATAAACAAACGATCGTGAGGGGTCTCGTTTGTGGCTGTGCAGAGGAGCGATCTAATGGAGTGGAGGGCGTCGGGGAGGATGTCCTGTCAGTAGGGGTCAGGAGACTTCAAGACTTGAAGGCCAGAAGGACGGCCTTCCATACCGTCGCGTTCTCCCTCTCCACCTGCCCGTTTCCCTGCGGGTTATAGCTCGTAGTCCTGCTCGATGCGATGCCTTTGCTGAGCAGGTACTGACATAGCTCATCGTTCATGAACAATGTGTCCCGGTCGCTGTGGACGTAGGCAGGGAAACCGAACAGTGTGAAGATGCTGTGCAGTGCCTTTATTACGGTGGCTGAGGTCATATCAGGGCAGGGAACGGCGAAGGGGAAGCGGGAGTACTCATCGATGACGGTGAGAAAGTATATATTACGGTTGGTGGAGGGGAGGGGCCCTTTGAAGTCCATACTTAAGCGCTCAAAGGGCCGGGAGGCCTTTACCAGGCGGGCCTTGTCTGGCCAGTAGAAATGCGGTTTGCACTCCGCGCAGACTTGGCAGTCCCTGGTCATGGCCATGACCTCCTCGGTGGAGAAGGGCAGATTGCGGGCCTTAATGAAGTGGGTAAGCCAGGTGACCCCCGGGTGGCAGACGTCATTGTGGATAGCGCGAAGTCGGTCACCTTGTTCGCTGACGCATCTGCCGCGGGACAGGGCATTTCGGGGCTCGTTGAGCTTCCCAGGACGATACTTGATATCGTAATTGTAGGTGGAGAGTTCGATCCTCCACCTCAAGATTTTGACATTTTTTAATTTTGGCCCGTTGTGCGTTGTCAAACATTAAGGTGACCAACCGCTGGTCGGTGACGAGGGTGAACCTCCTACCGGCTAGGTAGTGGCTCCAGTGCCGCACGGCTTCCACTATGGCTTGTGCTTCCTTCTCGACCGAGGAGTGTCAGATTTCGGAAGCGTGGAGGGCTCCAGAGAAGAATACTACTGTCCTGCCCGCCTGGTTGAGTGTGGCAGCCAGTGCGACATCTAACGCGTCGCTCTCGACCTGTAAAGGGATGCACTTGCCACCGCGTGTATTGTGGCCTTGGTGATGTCGGCCTTGATGCGGCTGAAGGCCGCACGGGCCTCATCCGTCAGGGGAAAAGTGGTTGTTTGAATAAGTGGGCTGCCTTTGTCCACATAGTTGGGGACCCACCGGGCATAGTAGGACAACAGCCCCAGCCATCGTTTTAGGGCCTTGAGGCTGTGGGGAGGGGGGAGTTCTGTGAGAGGGCGCATACGGTCGGGGTCGGGCCCGAAGACTCCGTTCTGCATGACGTAGCCGAGGATGGCTAGTCGGTTAGTACAGAAGACTCACTTTTCTTTGTTGTATGTGAGATTGAGGGATTGGGCGGCCTGGAGGAACCTCTGGAGGTTGGCGTTATGGTCCGGCTCGTCATGGCCGCAGATGGTCACATTGTCCAAGTACGGGTATGTAGCCCGCAAACCGTACCGGTCCACCATTCGGTCCATCGTTCTCTGAAAGACTGAGACCCCATTAGTGACGCCGAAGGGGACTCTGAGGAAGTGGAAGAGTCGGCCGGCTGCCTCAAAAGCAGTGTAGTGGCCCTCTTCCGGGCGGATTGGGAGCTGGTGGTAGGCCGACTCCAGATTGACCATTGAGAACACACGGTACTGCGCGATCTGGTTGACCATCTCCGCTATGCGGGGGAGGGGGTACGCATCCAGTTGCGTGAATCGGTTAATTGTCTGGCTGTAGTCCACAACCATCCGATTCTTTTCCCCGGTCCGGACGACCACCACTTGTGCTCTCCAGGGACTGTTGCCGGCCTCGATGATCCCTTCACTCAACAGTCGCTGGACCTCCGACTTGATAAACGTCATGACTAGCGAACCATACCGCCTGCTCCTGGAGGCGATGGACTTACAGTCAGGAGTGAGGTTCGCAAAGAGTGAAGGGAGGGAGACCTTGAGGGTCGCGAGGTTGTACACCGTGAGGGGGGGCAAGTGTCCGCCGAACTGTAAGGTCAGGCTTCGGTGGTTATATTGAAATCCGAGCAGTGGTGGGACCTTTCCACGTACAGCTTAAAATGAGTGTACTCTACGCCCTGCATCGCGAGATTGGCGATACTTACCCCCGGATCTGAACCGAATGGGACCCGGAGGCAAGGGAGATTGTTTGGGAGGTTGGGTAGGTGTGGAGGGAGCAGCGCCTTACCGTGTCAGGGTGGACAAAGCTCTCCGTGCTCCCGAAGTCCAAAAGACAGGGGGTCTCATGCCCGTTGACCCAGACGACCATTATGGAGTTCTTCAGCTGTTTTGGCTGCGACTGGTTGAGAGTGACTGCGCCCAGCTGCGGGTAGCCTGTGTGGTTGGTGGAGTCACAAGATGGCGGCCCCCATGAGTCGCACGTGTCGGGCTGGGGCGAAGGTGGCAACCAAGATGGCCGCCCCCATCGGTCGCAAGTGTTGGTCGGTGCCGGAGCCGGCGGCCAAGATCGCGGGCCCCATGAGTCACATGTGTCGGTCGGTGTTGGGGCCGGCGACCAAAATGGCGGCCCCATGAGTCACAAGATGCTGATGACGCATCTGAAGTGGGCATTCCGGGCAGGCACGCAGCCACATTGCATGGTCTGTGGGGCTGTGAGTCCATGGGTCGGGCCTGGTGCGTTTTCGATTTCTGATCCTTGGGTCAGCCCAGACTCTAGCGAAGTGCCCTTTTTTCCACAGTCACTGCACGTCGCTGTGCAGGCTGGGCAGCGCTACCAGAGGTGTTAGCCCTGGCCGCAGAGGTAGCGCTGCGGTTCCCCGGGCAGGGCTGGCAGACGCGCGACACAGGCCTGCGACGTAGTTGGGTCCGACAGGGGCCGCGACGGGGGTGAACACGAGGGGTTTGCCAGGCCCGCGGGGAACGCACTGAGGTTCTGGTAGGCCACTTCTAGGGAGGTCGCTAGCTTTACCGTGTCCTGCAGGCCGGAGGTTCCATTTTCCAACAGGCGCTGCCTGATATAGTTCGAGCGGACCCCCGCAACGTAGGTGTCCCGGATTTGTGAGTTCATGTGTTCCTCCGCCATCACATCTCGATAGCTGCAGTTCCTCGCGAGTAGGGTCAGGGTTTCCAGATACTCCTCCAGCGATTCTCTGGTGCATTGACGGCGAGGTGGTGTCGGGCGAACACCTCATTTACGGGCTTCACGAAGTGTACCTTGACAGTTGCGACCGCCGCCTCGTACATGGCCGCTTTCTCGATCATTTCTGAGATAATAATATTTTATTGAGGTATTTGAAATTTTTTTATAACAATGACATAAGAATGACATCAACATGGTAAAATACCACATGTTTTGGGCATGCCCGGAGCTTAGAGCGTTCTGGCAAGGGTTCGCGAGGGCAATGTCCAAGGTGCTTAACATGCGGGTGGTGCCGTGTCCAGAGATAGCGATCTTTGGAGTGTCAGAAGACCCGGGAGTTCAGGGGGCAAAAGAGGCCGACGTCTTGGCCTTTGCCTCCCTAGTAGCCCAGAGACGGATTTTATTAATGTGGAGGGACTCGAAGCCCCCGCGTGTAGAGACTTGGGTTACCGACATGGCTGGATTTCTCAGCCTCGAGAAAATAAAGTTTGCCTTAAGAGGGTCTGTGGTGAATGTGATTCACACTATATATAGTTGCCAATATCACTCCATGTATATATGTTCGTTATCTACCCATTGTAAGTGCAGTTGCACTATCCGACCACCAGGGGGAGTCTCTCTGGGAGTATGCGAGAGTTTGTACTGGGCTCCTCCCTTGGCTCCGCCCAGGACTCCTCCCCCGGGACCGATGGATAAAGATCAGTGCCTTAGAGCCAGCCTGCCAGTTCACCTGAAGTTCAACGACGAATAGGCTGGCTCTATTGTAAGTGTGTTAAAGCCTCTGTTCAGATCCAACTACACGTGTTCGCTGAATTGATGGTTCCATCAGGGTCTACGCTACGGTTCTCTCGGAGGTGGCAGCCGTTCGTCGACTTTCTCGGGGAAAATTAAAATGTCAGCAGCAGCAGCAATCCGTGGGGGGGGGGGGAGGGGGGTGTGAGTGTTTCATTGGGATGGTGTGGGAAGACTGGGGTAATATCTATTTAATTGTTATTGTTTGTTCTTTTTTTGCACTATGTTAATGTTCAGTCTAGTTTGTTTTGTTATTATGGTTACTACTGTTTTATTATGAAAAATTCTGCAAAACCTTAATAGAAATACTTTTTTAAAAAAGCATGGTAAAATAAACATTTCCCCCCCCCAGCCCAATCTTCACGCACCTCAACCATACAACAACTATACTCCCCCCCCCCCCCCCCCCCCCGCCGAATACTGCATCTGCTGACATTTTAACAATCCCCAAGAAAGTCGACGAACGACTGCCACCTCCGGGTGAACCCAACCATTGACCCTCTTAAGGCGAACTTTGTCGGGCGGCAGGGGCTGAAGCGCTGGGTCCAGCGCAGCGCGGAGGTCGGAGCAGCGGGGGCGGAGCTATGAGAAGTCCGTGGCGGCAGGCCCGTGACCAGGGGACGATGTAGGTGGGATGTACCACATCGGATGGCTCCCACCTAGGATGAAGTAAGAAGGCTGAAGTCCGGTCCCAGGGGAGCTCTGAATGTAGACGAGAAGAGAAAGAAGGTTTAAAGAAGTTTGGTGAAAGTTTTTTTTCTCCCATTTTTCCTTTTTTTTTGTGTGTGAGGGAAGAAAAATTGTTTTTTTTCAAAAAAAAAGAATAATTCAGGTTGATGAAGGGCAGGAAGGTGGAAGGGAGAGAAGAGAAAAGAAAGAAAAAACAATAAGCCACGTAAGGATGCGAAGAGCAGCGTCGAAGAAAGGAGGAAACGCGGGTTCGCCGCTGAATGAGAGGACGAGCAAAAGTGCTGACAAGATGGCGGAAGCCGAACCGCAAGGAGGGGCCGCACTACTTACAGTGGAGAAGATGACCGAGGTGATGGCGGTGGAGCTGGAAAAGCAGTTTGCCAGGCACATGGAGGCTTTGAGGAAGGAGATGGCGGTCGCATTGAAGTCATTGGTGGAGGAGGCAATCGCCCCGGTGAGGGCGGCGGTGGCAAAGGCATCGGCCGAGGTGAGAGAGCTGGGCGAGAAGATGAAGGAAGTGGAGGAGGCCGTATCATGACACAGCGACCAGGTCACCTCAATGGAGGACGAGCTGCGGAGGGTGGTGGAAGTCAACAGAGAACTCCGAGTAAAGCTCGAAGATTTGGAGAACCGCTCAAGGCGGCACAATTTGAGAACTGTGGGCTTGCCCGAAGGGACAGAGGGCCCAAGGTCAACACAATACTTCACTAAGAAGTTGGCGGAGTGTGGTGATCCACCACTATATATATGTGTGTGCCTGTATTAGGGGATGTACAGCAGTACCTGTATTACAGGTTTGTCGGTAAGCCCCTGCCGGCTAGCTCCGCCCACAGGATCAGTATAAATATTCATGAGTTCTCCTGAGCTGCCATTCTACAGCTGCAGTGGAAGGAATAACATCTCACGGTAATAAAGCCTCTCTTGTACCGATTCGAGTCTTTGTGTGCAATTGTTAGCGCATCACGGAGCTGAAGGGGGAGGGTGAGAACACCTCTCGTTACGAACTAGACGGAGCTTATCGGTCATTAAGGCCGAAGCCCAAAGTGAACGAGCCGCCAAGAGCAGTAATTATCTGCTTCCATAAGTTCTGCATGAAGGAGAAGGTATTAAGCTGGGCGAAGCAGAAGCGTGAGGTGATGTGGGATGGTACTGCGGTTCGGATCTACCAGGACTTGATGGTGGAGTTGGCAAAAAGACGAGCGGCGTTCGGGCGAGTGAAGGCAGCATTTTACAAGAAGGGCGTGCGATTTGGTCTGGTATACCCGGCGAAGCTGAGGTTAGAGTATAACGCCAAAGACTTTTATTTTGAGACAGCGGAGACGGCTGAGGCGTTCGTGAAGGCAGAAAGCTTGGGACAGACACGAGGAGCAGAACTGAAAGAGAAATGAGCAGCTGGAAAATGTTTAAATGCTACAACTTTCTGTTTACTGATGTGTATTGTAATTTACTTCTCTTTTCATTGTCACAGAGTTCAAGTTAATGGTGGGTTGATTGGCAGTCTGTGTTGCGACGGTTAAATGTTATGTTAGTGAATCGTATGGGTTGGATTGTTGGTTTTGTGTTTTTTTTGTTATTTCATTCTCTGGGACTGGGTGGAAGGGGACGATGTCTTGGCGGGGGGAGCCACCACCCGCACTAGCTAACTAAAGTCAGCTAGTGAACGGAGGTGAGGTGAGAGGAGGGCTGCGGACGTTGGAGCCTGGATAGCAGGTTTCAATGGGCCTACGAGGCGAGCGAGAGGGGGGGAAGGGATGGATGCTGGGAGATGTTGTTTCAGGGGGAAAGGTAGGGGAGTTCTTGGGAGGGGGGGAAGGGGTTCGATGTTAACAATGGACAGGGAGGGGTCAGGCTTATGGGGCAGGGCCCGGTGGTATGATGATGATGGATAAGAAAGGTGGGGGGGGGGGGGGGTGAGAGACCCCCAGTAAGGATAGTCATGTGGAACGTGAGAGGGCGAGGAAGTCAAGGGTGCTTGCGCATCTTAAAAGTTTGAAAGCCGATGTGGCAATGCTGCAGGAGACTCACTTGAGGGTGAAGGACCAGGTGAGACTTAAAAAGGGTTGTGTTAGCCAAGTGTTTCACTCTGGATTTGATGGAAGGGCTTGAGGGGTAACGGTGTTGGTCAGCAAAAGGGTACGCTTCCAGATGGAGAAGGTGGTGGCAAACCAGGGGGGTAGATATGTGATTGTGACAGGGGCGCGACAATCTCTAGAGGGGAGATTAGTGGTGCTGTTAAGTGTATACGGTCCCAATTGGGACGATGTGGGATTCACAAAGAAGGTGTTTGGGGCCATTCCTGACTTGGACACACACGAGCTGATTGTGGGGGCGGGGGACTGGAACTTGCTGCAGGAGCCAAGGTTGGACAGATCACGGCCACGCTCGCTGGTCCCATCAGGGGGGGCAAAGGTGCTGGCTGGGCTGATGGTGGAAATGGGAGGGGTGGACCCTCCCAGGGAGGGGTGGACCCTCCCATTTCGTTTTTCTCAGCAGTCCATAAGGCATACTCACGGATCGACTATTTCGTGGTGGGGAAGGCTTTGTTGGCTGGGGTTAAGGGATTGGAATACTCTGCAATTGCAGTGTCAGGTCACGCTCCACATTGGGTGGAAATGGCACTGGAAAAGGGGGTAGCGCAGAGGCCGGGGTGGAAACTGGATGTGGGGCTTTTGGGGAACCAAGTGTTCTGTGAGAAAATTGAAAAGGTAATTAAGGAATATGTAGGTTTCAACTGTATGGGTGAGGTGTCGAGGCAGTTGTCTGGGAGGCTATAAAGGAGGTGGTGAGGTATTTTTGTTTAAGGCCAGGGTGGACAAAGAGGAGATGTTGGAGTAGCAGAGGGTAATAGATGAGATGTTGGAGGCAGATAGGAGTTATGCAGAAGATGGGGACCCAGTGAAGCTGGAAAAGTGGAAGGAACTACAGGCGAGCTTCGACCGACTGTCCACCAGGAAGGCGGTGCGCCAACTGAGACGAGCAAGGGGTGCAGTTTATGAACATGGAGATAAGGAAGTCTGTTAGCAGGTCAGCTCCGGAGGGAGGCAGCGGCAAGGGAAATTCTTCAAAGAACAAAGAAAATTACAGCACAGGAACAGGCCCTTCGGCCCTCCCAGCCTGCGCCGATCCAGATCCTTTATCTAAACCTGTCTCCTATTTTCCAAGGTCTACTTCCCTCTGTTCCCGCCCATTCATATACCTGTCTAGATGCTTCTTAAATGATGCTATCGTGCCCGCCTCTACCACCTCCGCTGGTAAAGCGTTCCAGGCACCCACCACCCTCTGCGTAAAAAACTTTCCACGCACATCTCCCTTAAACTTTCCCCCTCTCACCTTGAAATTGTGACCCCTTGTAACTGACATCCCCACTCTTGGGAAAAGCTTGTTGCTATCCACCCTGTCCATACCTCTCATAATTTTATAGACCTCAATCAGGTCCCCCCTCAACCTCCGTCTTTCCAACGAAAACAATCCTAATCTACTCAACCTTTCTTCATAGCTAGCACCCTCCATACCAGGCAACATCCTGGTGAACCTCCTCTGCACCCTCTCCAAGGCATCCACATCCTTGTGGTAATGTGGCGACCAGAACTGCACGCAGTATTCCAAATGTGGCCTAACCAAAGTCCTATACAACTGTAACATGACCTGCCGACTCTTGTACTCAATACCCCGTCCGATGAAGGCAAGCATACTGTATGCCTTCTTGACCACTCTATCAACCTGTGTTGCCACCTTCAGGGTACAATGGACCTGAACTCCCAGATCTCTCTGCACATCAATTTTCCCCAAGACCCTTCCATTGACCATATAGTCCGCTCTTGAATTTGATCTTCCAAAATGCTTCACCTAGCATTTGCCTGGATTGAACTCCATCTGCCATTTCGCTGCCCAACTCTCCAATCTATCTATATTTTGTTGTATTCTCTGACAGTCCTCCTCGTTATCTGCAACTCCACCAATCTTAGTATCATCTGCAAACTTGCTAATCAGACCACCTATACCTTCCTCCAGGTCATTTATGTAGATCACAAACATCAGTGGTCCGAGCAACGAAACCCTGTGGAACACCACTAGTCACCCTTCTCCATTTTGAGACACTCCCTTCCACCACTACTCTCTGTCTCCTGCTGCCCAGCCAGTTCTTTATCCATCTAGCTAGTACACCCTGAACCCCATACGACTTCACTTTTTCCATCGACCTGCCATGGGAAACCTTATCAAACGCCTTACTAAAGTCCATGTATACGACATCTACAGCCCTTCCCTCATCAATTAACTTTGTCACTTCCTCAAAGAATTCTATTAGGTTTGTAAGACATGACCTTCACTGCACAAAACCATGCTGCCCATCACTGATAAGTCTATTTTCTTCCAGATGTGAATAGATCCTATCCCTCAGTATCTTCTCCAACAGTTTGCCGACCACTGACGTCAAGCTCACAGGTCTATATTTCCCTGGATTATCCCTGCTACCCTTCTTAAACAAAGGGACAACATTAGCAATTCTCCAGTCCTCCGGGACCTCACCCGTGCTCAAGGATGCTGCAAAGATATCTGTTAAGGCTCCAGCTATTTCGACCCTTGCGTCCCTCAGTAACCTGGGATAGATCCCATCCGGTCCTGGGGACTTGTCCACCTTAATGTCTTTCAGAATACCCAAAACTTCCCCCTTCCGTATGACAGCTTGACCGAGAGTATTTAAACATCCATCCCTAGCCTCAACATCCGTCTTGTCCCTCTCCTTTGTGAATACCGCTGCAAAGTACGCATTAAGAATCTCACCCATTTCCTTTGAGTCCACGCATAAATTCCCTCTTTTGTCTTTAAGTGGGCCAATCCTTTCTCTAGTTACCCTCTTGCTCCTTGCATACGAATAAAATGCTTTGGGATTTTCCTTAACCCTGTTAGCCAAAGATATTTCATGACCCCTTTTAGCCCTCTTTATTGCTCGTTTGAGATTCGTCCTACTTTCCCAATATTCCTCCAAAGCTTCATCAGTTTTGAGTTGCCTTGATCCTATGTATGCTTCCTTTTTCATCTTAGCTAGTCTCACAATTTCACCCGTCATCCATGGTTCCCTAATCTTGCCATTTCTATCTTTCATTTTCACAGGAACATGTCTGTCCTGCACTTAATCAACCTTTCCTTAAAAGACTCCCACATTTCAAATGTAGATTTACCCTCAGGTGATGGATAGGGCAGGGAAGTTGGCGGTGGCTCTGGATCTGATTAACAAGGTTTTTGAGGAGTTGTATGAGAGGCTGTACAGGTCAGAGCCACCCGGGGGAGACTGTGAGATGCAGGAATTTCTAGATGGGTTGGAGTACCCGAGGTTAGGGGAGGGGGACAGGGCAACATTAGAAGGAGCAATAGTGGAGCAGAAGATAAAGGATGCGATTGGGAGGATGCAGTCGGGGAAGGTGGTAGGGCCAGATGGGTTTCCGATGGAATATTATAAAAAATTCAAGGATAAGCTGGCACCCCTGATGGTGGGGATGTTTAAAGAGGCGATAGGGAAGGGGGTGTTACCACAAACCTTGGGGCAGACATCGATATCCCTGTTGCTGAAAAAAAGATAAGGATCCAACGGAGTGTGGGTCGTATAGACCCATATCACCTCTGAATGTGGACGCAAAAGTATTGGCGAAGGTACTGGCGGGTAGGCTGGAGGAGTGCCTCCCAAAGGTGATAGATGAGGATCAGATGGGTTCATGAGTGGGAGGCAGCTGTTTTCGAACGTTAGAAGGGTATTGAATGTCATTATGGCACCGGCAGAAGGGAAGGAAACAGAGGTGGTTGTGGCATTGGACACCGAGAAGGCGTTTGACCGGGTAGAATGGGGGTGCTTGATGACAGTTCTGGAGCGGTTTGGGATTGGACCAAGATTTGTGAACTGGGTAAAGCTATTATATGAGGAGCCGAAGGCGAGTGTCCGCACGAACAATATTAGTTTGAGATAATTTTCCCTCCACCGTGGAATGAGGCAGGGATGTCCAATGTCCCCCCTGCTGTTTGCACTTGCGATTGAGCCGTTGGCCATCGCATTAAGAAATTCGGGAGCATGGAAAGGAATAGTGAGGGGGGGGGGGGGGGGGATAGAGCATAGGGTGTCCTTATATGCCGACGACTTGCTGCTGTATATGTCGGAACCGAGTGTGTCGATAGGAGGAATATTGGAGCTACTGCGAGTATTTGGGTCTTTCTCTGGGTACAAGCTGAACATGGACAAGAGTGAGTATTTTGTGGTGTCTCGGCCGGGGATGGGGGCAGGGGTGGGGGGGGGGGGGGGGGGGGGGGCTGCCATTCCATAGGGCTGGGACTCACTTTTGGTGTCTGGGGGTGCAGGTTGCCCGGGAGTGGGGGAGGCTTCGCAGATACAACATCACTACTTTGGTGGGGAGGGTGAAAGTCGATCTGGCAAGGTGGGATGGTCTCCCTCTGTCACTGACGGGTCGGGTACAGGCCGGTAAAATGAATGTGTTGCCGCGATTTCGGTTTAATTTTCAATGCCCACCAATTTTCCTGCCAAAGGCTTTTTTCAGGGAGATTGAGGGAAGGATTACCTCGTTCATATGGGGAGGGAAGGTTGCCACGAGTGAGGAAGGTGCTGCTACAGAGGGGGGTTTCGGTCTCCCGAACCTGACTGGGTGGCGAATGTGGAGAAGGTGCGGAGCTGGGTCAGAGGGGTTGATTCCCAGTGGGTCAGAATGGAAGAGAGTTTGTGTAGGGGGTCAGGACTGAAAGCACTGGCAACAGCGCCGCTCCCGATAGCTCCGGGGAAGTACTCAGAGAATCCGGTAATAATAGCTTCATTGAAAATCTGGAGGCAGTTTCACCAACACTTCGGGTTGGGGGCAGGGTCAAGGGAAATGCCAATTCAGGGGAACCACAGATTTGAGCCAGGGAGGTGGGATGGAAGTTTTCGGAAATGGGAGGAGAAGGGGATTAAGACGCTAAAAGATTTGTTTCTTAGGGGTCGGTTTGCAGGATTGAAGGAGCTGGGAGTGAAGTATGGGCTGGAACAGGGAGAAATGTTTAGATACATGCAGGTTCGAGATTTTGCCAGAAAGGGGATACAGAGCTTCCCGGAGGAGCCGGCCTCCACATTGCTGGAGGAGAGCTGACGACAGGGGGACTGGAGAAGGGGACAGTGTCAGCAGTATACGGAGCTATGTTGGAAAAGGATAAGGCACCACTGGAGGGGATCAAAGCGAAGTGGGAGGAAGAATTGGGAGAGGTTATAGAGGAGGGGGTCTGGTGTGAGGTGCTGCGGAGAGTGAATGCCTCCACCTCGTGCGCAAGGTTGGGGCTGACACAGCTGAAAGTGGTATACAGAGCGCACCTCACAAGGGCGAGGATGAGCCGATTCTTTGAAGGAGTAGAAAATGTGAGTGAGCTTTGTGGGGGGGGGGGGGCTAATCACGTTCATATGATTTGGTTTTGTCCAAAGCTACAGGGGTACTGGAAGGAGGTTGTTAGGGTAATTTCCAAGGTGGTGCACCATGAAACTGGACCCGGGGCCCCGGGTGGCCATATTCAGGGTGTCAGACCAGCCAGGGTTGGAAATGGGTTCGGACGCAGATGTTGTAGCCTTTCGCCTCATTGATCGCCCGAAGGCGGATCCTGCTGGGATGGAGAGCGGCCTCTCCACCCTGTGCCCTGGCGTGGCGGGGGGACCTGTTGGAATACTTGACCCTTGAGAAGGTTAAGTTTGAACTGAGGGGAAGCTCGGAGGGGTTCTACAACTCATGGGCATTATTTATTCTGCACTTTCAAGAACTGGATAACATTGAACATTAGTTGGGGGGGTAGGGTGGAAGGGTTGAGGGGGAGGGGGGCTGTGTGTATTACGGGTGACTATGGGTAATCCCTGATTTCCTTTTGGTCATTGTTTTGTGTAAACATGTGGGCTGATGTTTGGGGTTTGGTGGGAGGATGGGATTGTTGTTATTGTTATGGGGATTGACATTACATTCGTTACTGATTATTGTTTATTGTTGGTGGGTGTAAATTCGGGAGAAAATGTGAAAAAGGAGGAGAATAAAAATATTTTTTAAGAAACACACCTTGAGAATGCTCTTGGTTCATTATCTCGTACATATTTCTAGACCTAGCTAAAACAACTTGTCATCATAATAAGGCCAAGTCCAAAATACTGTTTCTAAGCAGTATTTTGTTTATATTACCTGACCTTCTAAATTTTGTTTAAAAACAGCATCAAAATATAGTCAAGCATTCCCATCATTCTTTAGTAAGTGCATTTTCTGTATTAGCAACTAACATTAATGGATTCTCTAGGCGGGCAACTAATCCTCACATTAACTTCCCTTCCACAGATAGGGTCCTGTCTTTAAATGGGCTGGGAGAGAGAAGGATCTATGACATTTATGGGCAGTTGTTGGTGACGGAGCAGGAATTACTGGAGGAAGTAAAGAGGAAATGGGAGAGGACAAGGGTTTGGTCTTTGGGGGGCGTGGGGAGGGGTATATAGAATGAGGACTTTATAGGGTCAACTTCATTCCTCATGTATAAGATGTTATGGGCCAGGACTTGGAAACTGCAAAGTGAATTATGAAGTTCACCTGACCCACAACGTTTAATAGATCGTGGTTATGGGAAACACATGGGCCTACTTTATAGGTCTGATGCAATAGAGATCTACAGTACTTTTAAATTAAAACGCCTTATTTATGAAACCAATTAACACTTTATAAACCCACAGTAAACATCTTAACAACTATCAACACCAATAAATCCCCCAAAGAATACATTACTCTCTCAGTAACTCTTAATCTTTCCTTGCAATATCCATAAGACAAAAAGAACTCTTTTTACAGAAAGACATCAGGTTTAACTTCTCTACTGAGAGCAGTTACCACTTTGAAATCATCAAATCAACATTTAAAAAAAATAAATTTAAAGTACCCAATTCATTTTTTCCAAATAAGGGGCAATTTGGCGTTTTCAATCCACCTACCTTGCACATCTTTCGGTTGTGTGGGCGAAACCCACGCAAGCACGGGGAGAATATGTAAACTCCACATGGGCAGTGACCCAGAGCCGGGATCGAACCTGGGACCTCGACGCTGTGAGATTGCAGTGCTAACCACTGCGCCACCGTGCTTCCCTCCCAAATGAGCATTCTTAAGCTTGCAGAGATTCATACACATCTTGCTGTGACTGCAGCTTCTCCAAATCTAAAACAAAACTAAACACACCCTGTAGCACAGTGTTCTTCAAACGTCTTTTCCGGGGATCCATTTTTACCAACCGGCCAACCTGCACGACCCACGCCGGCCGACCTGCGCGACCCACGCCGGCCGACCTTCCCAACCCATGCCGGCCGACCTTCCCAACCCACGCCGGCCGACCTGCGCGACCCACGCCGGCCGACCTGCGCGACTCACCGTTTCTCTTAACTTGTTTGCTGCTGACAAAAATGGAGGCCATTATTTGGGTCCCTTTGGCCCTCGTACACGCTCTTCCAATGGAACTTGTTGGATGAAGCCTTCTGGTGTCGGAAAGTATGGAGTCTCCATCTGTCCAAAGTTCTGCATTTTTTTCCTATAAAATTTTATCAAATAAAACTCCCCGAACTTGTAAAACAAAAAGCTGTGACCGTTTTTGAAAAAAGCGGCCGCAGTGCACATGTGTGCCCGATCATCGGAGCGTGTGCGCATAGTCCTGCGCATCGCACCAATGATCTGACACGCATGCACAGTGCAGCCGCATTTTTGTTACATGTTCATGGCCATTCTGAAGGCCGCTTGCAGCCCGTGTTATTAACAGCCGGCTGTTGCGCGCAGATTTGCACGATCGGGCGCCATGACGGACTTCTCCATGACCCTCCTGACACCCGCCTGCAACCCATCCATGGGTCGCGCGCCCCCGTGTTTGACAATGCCTGCTGTAGCAGATAGCCCAAAACGAAAGTAAAAGCAGACAGACTGCCCAACTCCACCCACACTCTGACATCACTGATAAACACCCATTTCTTAAAGGTACATCCACTACAGCTATTTTATAAACCTTCATTTCTTAAAGGTACTCTCACATGACAAACCTTTATGTTAAATTTGGCTAGGATGAGCACAAAAGCCTTTGCCTCAGGTATGATTCATCAGACTCCCTAGACACGTTAATCAAAACAAGTTTTATGCTAAGAATATAGTTAACACATATATATATATTAAACACACACCAAGAAGTTTTTTCAATTACAAATAGAAAGACACCACACAGCTACAGTAATCTATGTATAACACTTAATGAATTCCCCCTTAACTGTTCCAATTCAATAGCAAAATCCAAAAAAACACAAAAACCCCAATTCAAGGGTGTGGCCCAGCACACAGCATTCTCACTTGAATGGGAACTGGTCTTTTTCCTGAAATTTTGACCCAGTCTTAACCAGCAGATTCAAACTTTTTCTGGAAAGCAAACTATATCGTTTAAGTTACCAAAGCAGTTAGCCACAATCTGTTTACTTCTGAAACAGTTTTTAAAATGAAAATATAGAAAGACAGGGAAAAACACTTCTTTCTCCTTGAGTCCACAGCAGTCAAACGGGAACTGAAACCAAAAATCTCACAGCCACAGCCCAGCTCCACCCACAAAATCACATCACTGAAGCCAAGCTTTGCGCAAGTCGAGAAGACACAGCTATAAGGAGGCTGATCCAGAGTGGGAAGTTGGAACTTGGTAATTTGGTGCAGTGAGGTTCCCGTACCAGCCTCCCCGAAAAGGTGCCGGAATGTGGCGACTAGGGGCTTTTCACAGTAACTTCATTTGAAGCCTACTCGTGACAATAAGCAATTTTCATTTCATTTCATTAGGAAAGGTAAGTGGTAAGTCTAGTCTGCTGTTTTTCAGTTAAAAGTGCAGTGTGTAGCTTAGTGTCTGATTGGCTGAAGCTGCCCCCACCCTAATTGCTGAGAGGCAGTTATCTGTCAGTCACCTGAGGCCTGTTTAGGGGCACAAAGGTGCACATTGTATTCTTCTCTTTGAAGTTTAGGTAGTGTGAGTCATCCTGGTTAGCTGAGGTCTGTATAAAAGACAGACAGAAAGCGCACTCAGTAAGCTTTGCGCAAGTCGAGAAGACACAGCCGGAGTGATGCACATCCAGAGTGGGAAGTTGGTACTTGGTAATTTGGTGCAGTGAGGTAATTCGGAGTAGAGTGGGAGAAGGTGCTTTTTCTCTAATGTTTTGTTCTCTCTCTTTCTTCTGGCCTGTAAATTTTAATCTGCAGGTGAGAATGTGAAGCAAGGGTTAATAGCTAGAACAAGCCAGAATGAATATGGGATATGTTAGTGGAAAATTACAAGTGTAAAAGTTTGTTATTGAAGGAGAACGAACTTGCTGAAATAAGGGAGTTGAATAGCCTTGAGAAACAAGGAAGATGGCCAGGTGACAGGGTACGGAATATGGGAGCCGCTTGCAATTATAACTAGCACCTGCTAATTAAGCTAAGACTGCTACATACTCCTGTGCCAATAGATAACTTTAAAGTCTGTATAAATATGTACTGGAACTATTGCAATAACAAATTAATAACAAATTTATGCTTTGCAATAATAGGGGCGAGCTCAAGTGAATGTAAGAGACAGCCCCTTAAAAAAACATATAAAAAAAAGATGTTTTGAGCAAAACTTTGGCACTCTCAGAGGTGATTCTTTGGAATACCTAGAGGGCTGCCCCGATCGCAATAAAGAATATTCTGAAGTACGGACGTGTTCGAGACCGTTTCTCCCGGACTGAGAGACAAGTGAATTAGAGACGCATTGACACAGGGAGAGAACCAGGGAGCATCTGAGACCCTGGGTGAGTTCTCCCAGTGAGCCAAAGTAGACATAGCCAGAGTGAGGCACAACCAAGAGTGAGTTTGGGAATTTGAAGCTAGGTGGGAATTTGAAGCTGGGTGGGGAGGAGGTGCTTTTAACCCTGGTAAGTGACTGGTAAGTAGTTTTTCTTTTCATTGTCTAATTTATTTAATTTTATTTCGTTTTTTGAAATTGTAGTTGTATAGGTTTACCTAAGGTTTAAGACATGGCAGGAGATCCCAGACCCGTGTCATGCTCCTCGTGTGTGATGTGGGTGCTCAGGGACACGTCCACTGTCCCTGGCTCCTTCACGTGCAAGAAGTGTGTTCAGTTGCAGCTCCTGTTAGACCGCTTGACGGCTCTGGAGCTGCGGATGGACTCACTTTGGAGCATCCGCGATGCTGAGGAGGTCGTGGATAGCACGTTTAGCGAGTTGGTCACACCGCAGGTGAAAGTTACTGAGGGAGATAGAAAATGGGTGACCAAAAGACAGAGCAAGAGTAGGAAGGCAGTGCAGGTGTCCCCTGCGGTCATCTCCCTGCAAAACAGATATACCGCTTTGGATACTGTTGAGGGAGATGGCTCACCAGGGGAAGGCAGCAGCAGCCAGGTTCATGGCACCGTGGCTGGCTCTGCTGCACAGCAGGGCAGGAAGAAAAATGGCAGGCTATAGTGATAGGGGATTCAATCGTAAGGGGAATAGACAGCCGGTTCTGCGGACGCAATCGAGACTCCAGGATAGTATGTTGCCTCCCTGGTGCAAGGGTCAAGGATGTCTCGGAGCGGCTGCAGGACATTCTGGGGGAGGGGGGGGGGGGGGAGGGTGAACAGCCAGCTGGCGTGGTGCACATAGGCACCAACGATATAGGTATAAAACGGGATGAGGTCCTACAAGCTGAATTCAGGGAGTTAGGAGTTAAACTAAAAAATAGGACCTCAAAGGACGATCGGACGATCTACACCTGGGCAGGGCTGGAACCAATCTCCTGGGGGGGGGGTGTTTGCTAGAGCTGTTGGAGAGGGTTTAAACTAATGTGGCAGGGGGATGGGAACCGATGCAGGAAGTTGGAAGGTAGTAAAACAGGAACAGAAGCAAAAGGAAGTAAGGGGGAAAGTGCAAGACAGAGAAGACATAGTCAAAAATCAAAAAGGGCGACAGTACAAGGTACAGTGACTGAGGGGAGCTCAGTGAATAGGCCTAGTAATACTAAAAGGAATAAAACTGGAGATGTTAAGATTCAAAACAGAGGTAAAAAAACCAACATAAGTGTACTTTACCTGAATATTCATAGTATTCGGAATAAAGTAAATGAGTGATGGTATGAATGATGCCGCAAATCATCGTGAATGACAATGATTTAGTGGCCATTACTGAAACATGGTTAAAGGATGGTCACGACTGGGAGTTAAATATCCGAGGGTATCAAACTATTCGGAAGGACAGAGTGGATCGTAAGGGAGGTGGTGTAGCTCTGTTATTTAAGGATGACATCCGGGCAATAGTAAGGGATGACATCGGTGCTATGGAGGATAAGGTTGAATCCATTTGAGTGGAAATCAGGAATAGTAAGGCGAAAAAGTCACTGATCGGAGTAGTCTATCGGCCACCAAATAGTAACGTTATGGTGGGGCAGGCAATAAACAAAGAACTGATGCATGTAGAAATGGTACAGCAGTTATCATGGGGGATTTTAATCTACATGTCGATTGGTTTAACCAGGTCGGTCAAGGCAGCCTTGAGGAGGAGTTTACAGGATGTATCCGTGATAGTTTCCTAGAACAGTATTTAATGGAACCTGTGAGGGAACAAGCGATCCTAGATCTTGTCCTGTGTAATGAGACAGGATTGATTCATGATCTCATAGTTAGGGATCCTCTCAGAAGGAGCGATCACAATATGGTGGAATTTAAAATACAGATGGTGGGTGAGAAGGTAAAATCAAATACTAGTGTTTTGTGCTTAAACAAAGGAGATTACAATGGGATGAGAGAAGAACTAGCTAAGGTAGACTGGGAGCAAAGACTTTATGGTGGAACAGTTGAGGAACAGTGGAGAACTTTCCAAGCGATTTTTCACAGTGCTCAGTAAAGGTTTATACCAACAAAAAGGAAGGACGGTAAAAAGAGGGAAAATCAACTGTGGATATCTAAGGAAATAAGGGAGAGTGTCAAATTGAAGGAAAAAGCATACAAAGTGGCAAAGATCGGTGGGAGACGAGAGGACTGGCAAATCTTTAGGGGGCAACAGAAAGCTACTAAAAAAGCTATAAAGAAGAGTAAGATAGATTATGAGAGTAAACTTGCTCAGAATACAAAAACAGACAGTAAAAGTTTCTACAAATATATTAAACAAAAAAGAGTGGCTAAAGTAAATATTGGTCCTTTGGAGGATGAGAAGGGAGTTTTAATAATGGGAGATGAGGAAATGGCTGAGGAACTGAACAGCTTTTTTGGGTCGGTCTTCACAGTGGAAGACACAAATAACATGCCAGTGACTGATAGAAATGAGGCTATGACAGGTGAGGACCTTAAGAGGATAGTTATCACTGAGGAGGTAGTGATGGGCAAGCTAATGGGGCTAAAGGTAGACAAGTCTCCTGGCTCTGATGGAATGCATCCCAGAGTGCTAAAAGAGATGGCATGGGAAATTGCAAATGCACTAGTGATAATTTACCAAAATTCACGAGACTCTGGGGTGGTCCCGGTGGATTGGAAATTAGCAAACGTGACACCACTGTTTAAAAAAGGAGGTAGGCAGAGAGCGGGTAATTATAGGCCAGTGAGCTTAACTTCAGTAGTAGGGAAGATGCTGGAATCTATCATCAAGGAAGAAATAGCGAGGCATCTGGATAGAAATTGTCACATTGGGCAGACGCAGCATGTGTTCATAAAAGGCAAGTCATGCCTAACTAATTTAGTGGAATTTTTTGAGGACATTACCAGTGCAGTAGATAATGGGGAGCCAATGGATGTGGCATATCTGGATTTCCAGAAAGCCTTTGACAAGGTGCCACACAAAAGGTTGTTGCATCAGATAAAGATGCATGGCATTAAGGATAAAGTAGTAGCATGGATAGAGGATTGGTTAATTAATAGAAAGCAAAGAGGATACCGGAAGTCTGCAGAGGGATTTGGATAGGTTAAGTGAATGGGCTAGGGTCTGGCAGATGGAATACAATGTTGACAAATGTGAGGTTATCCATTTTGGTAGGAATAACAGCAAAAGGGATTATTATTTAAATGATAAAATATTAAACATGCCACTGTGCAGAGACCTGGGTTTGCTCGTGCATGAGTCGCAAAAAGTTGGTTTACAGGTGCAACGGGTGATTAAGAAAGCGAATGGAATTTTGTCCTTCATTGCTAGAGGGATGGAGTTTAAGACTAGGGAGGTTATGTTGCAACTGTATAAGGTGTTAGTGAGGCCACACCTGGAATATTGTGTTCAAATTTGGTCTCCTTACCTGAGAAAGAACGTACTGGTGCTGGAGGGTGTGCAGAGGAGATTCACTAGGTTAATCCCAGAGCTGAAGGGGTTGGATTATGAGGAGAGGTTGAGTAGACTGGGATTGTACTCATTGGAATTTAGAAGGATGAGGGGGGATCTTATAGAAACATATAAAATTATGAAGGGAATAGATAGGATAGATGCGGGCAGGTTGTTCCACTGGCAGGTGAAAGCAGAACTAGGGGGCATAGCCTCAAAATAAGGGGAAATAGATTTAGGACTGAGTTCTGAGGAGGAACTTCCTCACCCAAAGGGTTGTGAATCTATGGAATTTCTTGCCCAGTGAAGCAGTTAGGGCTCCTTCATTACATGTTTTTAAGGTAAAGATAGATAGTTTTTTGAAGAATAAAGGGCTTAAGGGTTATGGTGTTCGGGCCGGAAAGTGGAGCTGAGTCCACAAAAGATCAGCCATGATCTCATTGAATGGTGGAGCAGGCTCGAGGGGCCAGATGGCCTACTCCTGCTCCTAGTTCTTATGTTATGTTCTTATGTTATGTGATAAGACACAAACCTTTCTTAAAGGGACACACACATGACAAAGGTTAAGTCCGATATAGTTCAAGGTGCACAGGGTGCGCTCTTCTCGGGGTTGGAGGGGAGGTGTGAGCGATGCTCTAGGGGGCAAGTGAACCACATGCACGTGTTCTGGTCCTGCCCCAAGTCTGTTAATTTTTGGATTTTCTTTTTTAAAACAATGTCTGCGATTCTGGGTGTTAAGCTGGAGCCATGCCTCCATTGGTGGCCATTTTTGGAATGGAGAGACTTGGAGACTCGACATGGCAGGGGTTCTCAGGCTGGAGAAGATTAAATTGGCCTTAAGAGGTTCAATTCAGGGGTTTGCTCGGGGGTGGCTGCCGTTCATTGACTTATTTAAGGACAACTGACCGTCAGCAGATTGGGGGGGGGGGGGGGGGGGGGGGAGGGAGGCATGGCATTGTAGGATAAGGATAGAGGTTATCTAATATACGGACAGTCAGGAGGTAGGGCGGAGGGAAGTTGGGTATGTTATTGTGATCCTGTTGAGTGTGTTGGACTGCTCTATTGTTTAGAATGTTGATATGTTACAATTATAAATGCTTCAATAAAATATTCTCTTAAAAAAAAATTGATGGCCATTTTTGGAGTGTGGGACTCGCCGGTGCTGCAGGTAGGGACAAAGGTAGATGTCTCGGCCTTCACCACGCTCCCCTAAGGCTTCGGCCTGGTTGGAGGACCTGATGGAATTTCTGTACATTGAGAAGATCAAGTATTCGATGACGGGATCGGTGGACGGGTTCTGCTCAAGGTGGCAGCCGTACATTGCCTTTTGTAGGGAGTTGGATGTCAGCAGCCATTAGAGGGGGAGGAGGGGCCTGGTCAGCCTATCAGGGTCTTCTTTGCGGGGGGGGGGGGGGGGGGGGGGATGTAGTCTTGGTATAAAACTGGGTTGCGATGGGTTATGTTGTGTCGGAGTTATTTTTGTAACATTGAAAATGTTGTTTGAATTAAAAAATATATTTTAAAAAATGATTCAGATGAGGGAACTGAATGTAATAGCTCCAAATTTTCAGATGACACAAAGCTGGGTGGGAGGGTGAGCTGTGAGGAGGATGCAAAGATGCTTCAGGGTGATTTGGACAGGCTGTGTGTGTGGGCAAATCTATAGCAGGTGCAGTATAATGCGGATAAACGTGAGGTAGCAAAAATAGGGAAAATATTCTTATCTGAATGGCTAGGAATTAAGAGAGGGGAATGTGCAACGAGACCTGGGTGTCATTGTACACCAGTCACTGAAAGTAATCATGCAGGTACAGCAGGCAGTAAAGAAGGCAAATGGTATGTTGGCCTTCATAGCGAGAGGATTTGCGTGCAGGAGCCGGAATATCTTGCTGTAATTATACTTGGCCTTGGTGAGGAATATTGTGGCAGTTTTGGTCTGCTTATGAGGAAGGATGTTCTAATTATAGAGGGAGTGTAACAGGTTTACTAGACTGATTCCTGATACTCCTGCCCGACCTCCTACTCAATGGGGTTCACTTTGCCATCGAAGTTCCCTTCCCTGATTCCCAGTGGAACTGATGTAGGAGGAGAGATTGAATAGGTTAGGATTATATTCGCTGGAATTTAGAAGAATGAAGGGGGATCTCATAGAAACCTATAAAATTCTAACAGGACTAGACAGGGTAGATGCAGAAAGGATGTTCCCGATGATGGGTGTGTCTGGAACCAGGGGTCACCGTCTGCGGATATGGGTAGACGTTTAGGACTGAGATGAAGAGTTATTATTCTTTTTATTCTTTGTCCCAGAATGTGAGCCGGTTAGGCAGTCGTGTTTAATTTAGCGCCTTATGGGGACGATGAGTTGTGTGGCTAATGCCACAATGCAGAGTTGCGGAAGTCGGGTGTGTGAGAAGAGAAGACGGTAGAGGTTCACAGACCTCGGAAGAGTGCAGGATGATAATGGTTATCTGAGGGTATGTTGGTCGCTGATGGTTACCAATCATACTGTATTGTAAGGTGGCTGCTGGGAATTGATACCAATCATATTTGGTCACTGCAGGTAGAAGCTCATGGAGATTTATACTGACCTTCCAAAGTAACAGGCAGCGAGCTTATGTAAAAATCAAGGGAAAGAAGACAAGGGGCCTGTTCAGAGGGAATTGAGCACTCTACATTTTATTTACAATTAGGGATGGTAGGGTCCCTGTATTCTTCCTGAGGTGGTGATTTATTTAAGTGGGTGGGCTCTGGCTACCCAGGACCTGCTCTTCCACTGCCTCCCTGTCTGAGCGCTGTACCAGGGGCTTCCGGGGATCCCTGCGTCAGGTTCCATTGAGTGTACGTGGCTTTTTCCTTCCGGATATGAGACAGAGTTTTATGTCTGAGGGGGTGTAACTTGTAGCAAGGAGGAGTCAGGGTCCGGACCCCGGGAATGGGGCTGGGTCTGCTGCCTCAATTCCCTTTACTGATACATGGTACTGGTGGTAGTTGTTTTGATAGCCAAATTCCTTCATTTGGTTCACATGGTACCATCCGGCTTACCCAGAATCCATCAGTACCCGGTAAACGGACGTGCTCGCCATATCTACCACTGAGTTGGGACTGGGGGACAGGAATGTGCCTGACTGGAAAACCTGAAGCATGACCTTCTGCCCGACCTCCTACTCAATGGGGTTCACTTTGCCATCAAAGTTCCCTTTACTCCGCTCCTTCCTTTTCCTCATTTTAACAGCTGCTGCCAGTTGTGCAGCTTGAACGTTCTCCAGCAGTGTTTGGACTGCGGTCTCAAAGCGAAGGGCTGCGAGCTTGGGTTCAGATAAATCCAGCCCCAGCAGGGGTCCAACCCCTCTCATAGGTCGCCCTGTCTTGAGCACATGGACGACCTATTAGAGTCTATGTCAGGCCACCAGCACAATCCCTTAGTTCGTTCACCCATGGCTCCTGCACCTTGATGGACCTGGACATCATGGTGTTGATAAATGATTCGGTTGCGGTTCCTCTCCTGTATGGTAATTGTATCCCATCATTTGTCGAAGGAGGCGGGGTGAGCTCCTTCCTGAATCTGTTTCAGGTCCTGGTCGCTGCTGTGAGCCTGTTTAAGGTCTTCGATCTTACTTTGGCTTATCATCATAGGGTAAGGGGGTTTGCCATGGTTCCCCCTACCGGACGCCGTGCTTGGCCAATTCATTTGCCTTTATGTTCCCAATCGGGGAAGTATTATAATGGGCCTTGACTTTAATGATGCTATACTCACGTCTTTGGGCAATCTGAAAAATAAATTGTATTAGAGGTGCAGGAGGTAAAGGTTTCCTGGCTGCCGAGACAAATTCTCTAGCTACTCACAGTGTCAGGAAGTCAGTTAAACTATTACAGACATACATGCTGTCCGAGTGTATGTCTGCCGGTGTGGGGAACTGGTCAGGGTGGCTGACCACATAAGCTACAGCCGCTAGCTCTGCAGCCTGGGCGCTCATCTGATTGGGAAGCTTTAAGGCTTTCCCACTCAGCATCTACAAATATATTTAGGGCCTGTCTCCTTCTCTGGATCCTCCCCCCTTTTTGTTTTCGTACAAATGGCCCCCTGGGGAACTCATGAGGTACCTCTCTGTAGCTCAAGTTGTCCGCTGGGAAGGTGGGGGCCTGGGTCTGCCTTATCACCAATGTCACGGCCCTGGAGCATGGTGGCGCAGTGGTTAGCACTGGGACTGCGGCACTGAGGACCCGGGTTCGAATCCCGGCTCTGGGTCACTGTCCGTGTGGAGTTTGCACATTCTCCCCATGTCTGTGTAGGTTTTACCCCCACAACCCAAAGATGTGCACGGTAGGTGGATTGGACATGCTAAAATTGCCCCTTAATTGGAAAAATAATAATTGGGTATTCTAAATTTATTTTAAAAAGAAGTGCGGGTGCAAGTGTGCTGTCTGTGGCCAGTACTTCCAGCGTAAAGGGGAGATCTGGGTTATAGACTCATAGAATTTACAGTACAGAAGGAGGCCATTTGGCCCATTAAGTCTGCACTGGCCCTTGGAAAGAACACCCCATTTAAGCCCACACTTCCAACCTAACCGGCAACCCAGTAACCGCACCTAACCTTTTTGGACATTAAGGGCAATTTAGCCAGGCCAATCCACCTATCATAGATATCATAGAAGTTACAGTGCAGAAGGAGGCCATTCGGCCCATCGAGTCTGCACCGGCTCTTGGAAAGAGCACCATATCCAAGCCCACACCTCCACTCTATCCCTATAACCCCATAACCCAGTAACCCCACCCAACACTAAGGGCAATTTTGGACACTAAGGGCAATTTATCATGCCCAATCCACCTAACCTGCACATCTTTGGACTGTGGGAGGAAACCGGAGCACCCGGAGGAAACCCACGCAGACACAGGGAGAATGTGCAGACTCCGCACAGACAGTGACCCAAGCTGGGAATCATACCTGGGACCCTGGAGCTGCGAAGCAATCGTGCTAACCACTATGCTACCGTGCTGCCCTAATCTGCACATCTTTGGACTTTGAGTTAGGCACTTGAAGTGCTGGACCTGTGCTAGGGCCTGTTTTAACTCCAAGACAGCCGGTGTGTGGTGCTCGGTCTACTCCCACGGGACATTTTTCTTCAGGTCTGATAGGGGGATGGTTTTGGTGGTGAAACCATCAATGTGATTTCGGCAGTACCCCACCAAGTCTAGAAAGGAGCACAACCATCTCACATCCTTTGGCAGAGGAAGGTGCGTTACTGACTTGATCCACTTTCTTTCTATTTTGTGCTTCCCCTCGGTCACTGCTGTCCCGAAGTACGAGATCTGGGCTTTCTTGGAGTTGATTTTTAGACCTAGCAACTCTTTCAACAGTTTTAGGTGGTCCCCCCGCCCAGGTTTCAGGAGATCATCCACATACTACATCAGACATTTGGGTTTTGAAAACCCTTCCAGACCCTTTGCGAGTCTCTGGTGGATTATGGAGAGTGAGTTATCATAGAATTTACAGTGCAGAAGGAGGCCATTCGGCCCATCGAGTCTGCACCGGCTCTTGGAAAGAGCACTCTACCCAAGGTCAACACCTCCACCTTATCCCCATAACCCAGTAACCCCACCCAACACTAAGGGCAATTTTGGACACTAAGGGCAATTTAGCATGGCCAATCCACCTAACCTGCACATCTTTGGACTGTGGGAGGAAACCGGAGTACCCGGAGGAAACCTACGCACACACGGAGAGGATGTGCAGACTCCGCACAGACAGTGACCCAAGCCGGAATCGAACCTGGGTCCCTGGAGCTGTGAAGCAATTGTGCTATCCACAATGCTACCATGCTGCCCTGCCCTTATGGAAGCCGTGTGGTTGGCATATCCAAGGCTATTGCTGCCACTGGAAGGTAAATGTATACTGGCATTGATGGACTAGGGGGAAAGATCAGAAACCATTGCTGATGTCCAGCACCGTGGAATACGTGCCGTGTGGGGCCTGCCTCATATCATCTGGTGTTCCCCTTTCTTTTGTCTGCACTTATTCATACCATCCACTGGGTCCCCTCTATTATACCCCACCGCAGTCAAAATTGCCGCCTGCATTTCTTCTCGTGTCCCCCGGCTGCATTTTGGGGAATGGACAAGGCGGAGCGTGTCGCTGGGCTCAAGCACATTAATATGAGTTTGACCTCCTCTACCCCATCGAACCCATGTAAAACCCTCTTGTTGGTTTGTGCTTTCGAAGAAGGTACTTAGATCCCCTGTTGGTTCAAAAACCTCAATTGTCTTGGCGATGTCGGTGAGTTGCGCGACGGTGTTACGTACATATTAGCATTCTGACCGCCTCACCAGCTCGTGGTGAATGGGTTCACCGTGGCTGGGGAATTTTCTGGACGGGGGTGTCCCCACCCATTATCAGGGCCGGTGTATTCGTGGGCTTTCATAGAATTTACAGTGCAGAAGGAGGCCATTCAGCCCATCGAGTCTGCACCGGCTCTTGGAAAGAGCACCCTACCCAACTGCACACCTCCACCCTATCCCCATAACCCAGTAACCCCACCCAACATCAGAGGAGGCTTCCTCCTCTATCTCTGCCCACTCTGTCCCTGTGTCACTATCCACTGATTCCATTGTGAAGATGAACATTATCCTTTTTTTTAAATGGATAATTGCGCTTTTATCTTTCTAATCTCGCGTAAGCACATTGAATAGTCAGTGGCACGGGATCTATTCTCTTTCCCTGCCTGGTACAGGATGTTTTCTGCAGGTTGCTACATTTTCCCTTCAATTCTGTCTTCCCTTCAATTCCTGGGACTTCGATGTTGTGGCCATTTCAGAGACATGGATAGAGCAGGGACAGGAATGGTTGTTGCAGGTTCCGGGGTTTAGGTGTTTTAGTAAGCTCAGAGAAGGGGGCAAAAGTGGGGGAGGTGTGGCGCTGCTAGTCAAGGACAGTATTACGGTGGCGGAAAGGATGCTAGATGGGGACTCTTCTTCCGAGGTAGTATGGGCTGAGGTTAGAAACAGGAAAGGAGAGGTCACCCTGTTGGGAGTTTTCTATAGGCCACCTAATAGTTCTAGGGATGTAGAGGAAAGGATGGCGAAGATGATTCTGGAAAAGAGCGAAAGTAACAGGGTAGTTGTTATGGGAGACTTTAACTTTCCAAATATTGACTGGAAAAGATATAGTTCGAGTACATTAGATGGGTCGTTCTTTGTACAATGTGTGCAGGAAGGTTTCCTGACACAATATGTTGACAGGCCAACAAGAGGCGAGGCCACATTGGATTTGGTTTTGGGTAATGAACCAGGCCAGGTGTTAGATCTGGAGGTAGGTGAGCACTTTGGAAACAGTGACCACAATTCGGTGACCTTTACGTTAGTGATGGAAAGGGATAAGTATAACCCGCAGGGCAAGAGTTATAGCTGGGGGAAGGGCAATTATGATGCCATTAGACATGACTTAGGATGTGTAGGTTGGAGAAGTAGGCTGCAAGGGTTGGGCACACTGGATATGTGGAGCTTGTTCAAGGAACAGCTATTGCATGTTCTTGATAAGTACGTACCAGTCAGACAGGGAGGAAGGGGTCGAGTGAGGGAACCGTGGTTTACCAAAGAAGTGGAATCTCTTGTTAAGTGGAAGAAGGAGGCCTATGTGAAGATGAGGCGTGAAGTTTCAGTTGGGGCGCTTGATAGTTACAAGGAAGCGAGGAAGGATCTAAAGAGAGAGCTGAGACGAGCAAGGAGGGGACATGAGAAGTCTTTGGCAGGTAGGATCAAGGAAAACCCAAAAGCTTTCTATAGGTATGTCAGGAATAAAAGAATGACTAGGGTAAGAGTAGGGCCAGTCAAGGACAGTGGTGGGAAGTTGTGTGTGGAGGCTGAGGAGATAAGCGAGATACTAAATGATTACTTTTCGTCAGTATTCACTCAAGAAAAAGATAATATTGTGGAGGAGAATGCTGAGACCCAGGGTATTAGAATAGATGGCATTGAGGTGCGTAGGGAAGAAGTGTTGGCAATTCTGGACAAGGTAAAAATAGATAAGTCCCCGGGGCCTGATGGGATTTATCCTAGGATTCTCTGGGAAGCCAGAGAAGAGATTGCTGGGCCTTTGGCTTTGATTTTTAGGTCATCATTGGCTACAGGAATAGTGCCAGAGGACTGGAGGATAGCAAATGTGGTCCCTTTGTTCAAGAAGGGGAGTAGAGATAACCCCGGTAACTATAGGCCGGTGAGCCTAACGTCTGTGGTGGGTAAAGTCTTGGAGAGGATTATAAAAGATACGATTTATAATCATCTAGATAGGAATAATATGATTAGGGATAGTCAGCATGGTTTTGTGAAGGGTAGGTCATGCCTCACAAACCTTATCGAGTTCTTTGAGAAGGTGACTGAACAGGTAGACGAGGGTAGAGCAGTTGATGTGGTGTATATGGATTTCAGTAAAGCGTTTGATAAGGTTCCCCACGGTCGGCTATTGCAGAAAATACGGAGGCTGGGGATTGAGGGTGATTTAGAGATGTGGATCAGAAATTGGCTAGTTGAAAGAAGACAGAGAGTGGTAGTTGATGGGAAATGTTCAGAATGGAGTTCAGTTACGAGTGGCGTACCACAAGGATCTGTTCTGGGGCCGTTGCTGTTTGTCATTTTTATAAATGACCTAGAGGAGGGCGCAGAAGGATGGGTGAGTAAATTTGCAGACGACACTAAAGTCGGTGGAGTTGTAGACAGTGCGGAAGGATGTTGCAGGTTACAGAGGGACATAGATAAGCTGCAGAGCTGGGCTGAGAGGTGGCAAATGGAGTTTAATGTGGAGAAGTGTGAGGTGATTCACTTTGGAAAGAATAACAGGAATGCGGAATATTTGGCTAATGGTAAAATTCTTGGTAGTGTGGATGAGCAGAGGGATCTCGGTGTCCATGTACATAGATCCCTGAAAGTTGCCACCCAGGTTGATAGGGTTGTGAAGAAGGCCTATGGTGTGTTGGCCTTTATTGGTAGAGGGATTGAGTTCCGGAGCCATGAGGTCATGTTGCAGTTGTACAAAACTCTAGTACGGCCGCATTTGGAGTATTGCGTACAGTTCTGGTCGCCTCATTATAGGAAGGACGTGGAAGCTTTGGAACGGGTGCAGAGGAGATTTACCAGGATGTTGCCTGGTATGGAGGGAAAATCTTATGAGGAAAGGCTGATGGACTTGAGGTTGTTTTCGTTAGAGAGAAGAAGGCTAAGAGGTGACTTAATAGAGGCATACAAAATGATCAGAGGGTTAGATAGGGTGGACAGCGAGAGCCTTCTCCCGCGGATGGGGGTGGCTAGCACGAGGGGACATAGCCTTAAATTGAGGGGTAATAGATATAGGACAGAGGTCAGAGGTGGGTTTTTTACGCAAAGAGTGGTGAGGCCGTGGAATGCCCTACCTGCAACAGTAGTGAACTCGCCAACATTGAGGGCATTTAAAAGTTTATTGGATAAGCATATGGATGATAAGGGCATAGTGTAGGTTAGATGGCCTTTAGTTTTTTTTTCCATGTCGGTGCAACATCGAGGGCCGAAGGGCCTGTACTGCGCTGTATCGTTCTATGTTCTATGTTCTATGTTCTAATTCCTCTATTATTTGTTACTCCGCATCTCGATCCCGGATCGCGCGCTGCTCCTTTTGATGCTACTTCTCACATTGAGCCTGAAAATGACCCATATGCAACAGGCTGGCTTAGTTCCCCTGCTCTCGTACCTCTAACTCACCTTTCAGCTTATCGATCTACTGTCTAGCATCACCTAATTCCTTTTCAGTTTCAAACTCTCCGCCTCTCTCCCGTGGAGCTGCTCCAAACAACCAGCAATCGCTTTACTTAACTTGGAAGCCCATTTTCCCAGTTCATTACGGGAGCGGTCCCAACAATTTTTCCCTTTGGATGCCAGATCCGATATCAGGGTGTTACCCATTTGGGCCATTTCTGGTTTAGGTATCTCTGAAGATACCTTCAGAGGGAGGGTTTGTCGTGGGAATGGACTAAATTCTCTCCCAGATTACCCCACTCCTTTGTCTATCCTAGTTCTGACTACGTAATTTTTTCACCTCATGTTGCGGACACTGGTTTATGGCCCAATTTACTCGTCAGCTGCCTGTATTCTAGTCCACCCACTTGAATCCTGCCCTTCACGTGGGGTGACTGCCCTCTTAATTCAGGCTCAGGCTGGATAATCATAGAATTTACAGTGCAGAAGGAGGCCATTCGGCCCATCGAGTCAGCACCGGCTCCTGGAAAGAGCACCCTATCCCCATAACCCAGTAACCCCACCCAACACTAAGGGCAATTTTGGACGCTAAGGGCAATTTATCATGACTAATCCACCTAACCTGCACATCTTTGGACTGTTGGAGAATACAAGGTTGGTGGGTTTGAATTTGGAACAACTAGGTCACTTGTTATCAAAGACCACCCAGAGGGGCGCCTAATGTTGTCTATAAATTATCAAACACTTTGACCAGTTTATTATTAAAACATTTTACCTAAGTCCTCTTAAACAAATGACAGACGATTCGACCCAAGTTTATTCACAAACACAACAAAACAGTTACTCTCCCAAATATTAACTGTCCAAGATTCTAAGGCCATCCGAATGAACTGGATCGAGCTGCGGGTCTAATCCTCTGAGCCGCAGTCATCTCAGGACCCTCGTTTGCAAAGGTGGGTCTCGCACGCCTCTTCCGTTCATTTTCAGGTCCGCTGTCGAGTTCGCTGGGGAGGGACCCTGGGTGTCCGATTCCTATCCCCCTCTTCGCACCCTTCCAGAAGTTTCTTTCTCCTTTGCCCTCAGCTAATGAGGTCTCGGGCCGGGGGCTGCAGTGCCCAATGGAGTTGCCGATAGCAACTCTGCTAGACACCGGTAATGTCCCCCGTCCCCCCCCCCCCCCCACCCACCCCACCCCACCCCACCCCCAAAGGGGTCCATCTAACTGCACATAACCTTATCCCACTTATGGTAACGGTGGCAAATCTAGGTGTCAGAAAGTCTGGCTTCATCTGGGAAATCCAAAACAATTGATCCATTTGAAGGATTATCGTCCGATGCCTTGTTCACAGGACAGACCCAGACTTGCCCCAGCTGTCTGTTCCTGTCTATGATGTGGAGATGCCGGCGTTGGACTGGGGTGAGCACAGTAAGAAGTCTTACAACACCGGGTTAAAGTCCAACAGGTTTCTTTCAAACACGAGCTTTCGGAGCACTGCTCCTTCTTCAGGTGAATGAAGAGGTATGTTCCAGAAACATTTCTATAGACAAAGTCAGAGATGCTGGACAATGCTGGACAATGAGAGGGATAATCACAGGTTAAAGAGGTGTGAATTGTCTCAAGACAGGACAGTTGGTAGGATTTTGCAAGTCCAGGCCAGATGGTGGGGGGGTGGATGTAATGCGACATGAATCCAAGATCCCGGTTGAGGCCGCACTCATGCATGCGGAACTTAGCTATGAGTGTTTGCTCGGCAATTCTGCGTTGTCACGTGTCCTGAAGACCGCCTTGGAGAACGCTTACCCGG
The DNA here is from genome assembly GCF_902713615.1 of Scyliorhinus canicula. Classification (NCBI taxonomy): domain Eukaryota; kingdom Metazoa; phylum Chordata; class Chondrichthyes; order Carcharhiniformes; family Scyliorhinidae; genus Scyliorhinus; species Scyliorhinus canicula. Next base: position 17,033,075 of record NC_052166.1, on the reverse strand, counting down.
AGATCAGAGGCTGAATGCCCTTGACTGCTGAAGTGTTCCCCGACTGGAAGGGAACATTCCTGCCTGGTGATTGTCGCACGATGCCCGTCCATTCGTTGCCGCAGTGTCTCACCAATGTACCACGCTTTGGGACATCCTTTCCTGCATCTTTGGACTGTGGGAGGAAACCAGAGCACCCGGAGGAAACCCATGCAGACACAGGGTGAACATGCAGACTCCGCACAGTGACCCAAGCCGGGAATCGAACCTGGGACCCTGGTGCTATGAAGCAACTGTGTTATCCACTTGTGCTACCATGCTGCCCAAATGGGGATAGCACAAGAAAATGACATTGAGGTAATACTTCGGCACACAGTTCTAGTGTCTCAAACTACAAGACTATGGACCAAGATCCAGAAAGTGGGATTAGATAGCTGGCACTGTAACCATGGGCCAAATGACCTCCTCCCATTTGTAATGGCAATTTCTCAGCTACCACTGTCAAAAATGCATTGTTAAAATTCCAGACTCTTTCCAGCAGGTGAGGTGACCTCCACTTTGGGTCTTCAGTACGATACCTTTCAATCTCCATCTCCTGTCACAGCTTCTCTGAAGGTTGGCGAGTTCTCATTATTTGGAATAATTTCTTGAACTGATAAGTAGATTGATTTTTTAAAAAAACTTTTGCTTTTTTTCCCAACATTTTCTTCCATCGCATTTTTATTGCAAATTTGCAATTCCAGGGGCGATTTGCTAGCTTAAACATTTTAGTAAGTAAAGTTTGTGATCCAGAGCGAGGTTCTGTGGAAGGGGAGAGAAGAATTGGGGATATACACAAGTGGCTGGGGGAGCAGGGAGGCGAGTGGGTGGTGAAGTTCAAGGAGAAATGGGAAGCGGAATTGGGAGGGGAGATAAATTGGGGAGTATGGAGTGAGGCACTGCGCAGGGTAAACGGGACCTCCTCTTGTGCAAGGATGAGCCTGATAGTTTAAGGTGGTGCAGGGTGCATATGACTTGGGTAAGAATGAGTGGGTCTTTCAGGGGGTAGCAGATGAGTGTGAAGTGTGGGCGGCGGCCAGCGAATCACACGCGCATGTTTTGGGGTTGCGAAAAATTGGGAAGATTCTGGGCGGGATTGTTTGTGGTCTTAGCCAGGATAGTGGAGGGAGTGGACTACGACCCTTTGGTGCTGATATTTGGAGTTTCAGAGAAGCTGAGCTCATAGATAGGCGGAAGGCCAATTTTGTGGCCTTTGCCTTGGATTAAACGGCGGCGAATTTTGCTGGAGTGGCGGTCGGCATCGCCAACGGGGGTAGCGGCTTGGTTGTGTGACCTGTACGTCTTCCTGCGATTGGAAAAGATAAAGTATGAGTTAAGGGGCTCAGCAGGGGTGTTTAAGAAAATGTGGGGATGTTTGTTACCATGTAACAGCGAGAGCCTTCTCCCGCGGATGGAGGTGGCTAGCACGAGGGGACATAGCCTTAAATTGAGGGGTAATAGATATAGGACAGAGGTCAGAGTTGGGTTTTTTAGGCAAAGAGTGGTGAGGCCGTGGAATGCCCTACCTGCAACAGTAGTGAACTCGCCAACATTGAGGGCATTTAAAAGTTTATTGGATAAGCATATGGATAAGGGCATAGTGTAGGTTAGATGGCCTTTAGTTTTTTCCATGTCGGTGCAACATCGAGGGCCGAAGGGCCTGTACTGCGCTGTATCGTTCTATGTTTGAGAAGCTGTTCGCCGCAGGGCGGAGGAGGGGCTGGGTGAAGAAGGGCGAAAATCTGTACAGATAATAATTGGTTTTGTTGGGAAGTATGTTTCCCGGGGTGTTTATTTGTTGTAGCCTGGTTTGATACACGTTTGTAATAAAATGCATTTTAAAAAAACACAGCGTATGTTCAATTGCCGTACCGGCTGAGGTTATTGACAAGGCCCCGCCTTCTCAACCTCTCCCCTCACCTGAAGTGTGGTGACCCTCAGCTTAAATCACCACCAGTCAGATCTCAAAGGGGAGAACAGCCTCTGGCGACATTTACAAATAAATCTGTGCATCTATTTAGTTATATATATCCAGATTTGAGATAATTAAAGGATTTGACAGGAGAAAGGGAGAAATCTCTACTTTCTGTGGTGGGGAAGCTCAAAACAAACAGGTAGAACCTTTAGAGATAAAGCTTGATCGTGCAGAGTCGACTGTCAGTGAGGACCTCTTCACAAAAACTGCTGGAAATCTGCAACCTTCACTCCCAAAAAGCTGTTGAGATCAGGGATCAACTGAAAAAATCCTATCCATCCAGTTTTGAGGTTAATGGGTAACAGTTACAGCAGGTAGTTGGAGCGAAGATAGAAAACAGCTTTGATCTGACTGAATGGTGGAACAGACAACGGCTGAACGGTTCCCTCCGTTTCTAGCTATAATTCTTAAAACTAAACTGTGTTAAAAATGACTTTTCACACAATTTATTGCCAGTGTATCTTTTTATTTATTTTTTATTAATCAATAAGTGATCATGTTCTGAGAATGTTAAACCATCATGAATTATACAGTCATTACATCGCCACCAAAAATAAGAAAATTATATCAAAATCTGTATTGGGTATCACTGTACAGAACAAGACTCTCTGGCTGAAGCACTTCTGTATATCCATTGTTATCTGAAGTTCTGTTTTCTTTTAAACAATAATGTGCATTTCTAGTATTTGCAACAAAGATGAATGTTACAAAGGAGCAATACATTTGGCCATGTGACTGAACGCTGGCAAGTTTCGGAGTTTTCCATTCAGTTAAATCGCTAAGTGCAAAATTCTAGAGTGCATATGCAATTTTATTAAATAATATTCTCCTCACCTGGAATCCTCTCCAACTATAATGCAATGCCTTTCACTGCCAGGAATGTTTAAAACAAGGCCGGTATGTACTCACTCAAAATTCATCTCCCCTCTCCTTACTTTTAATAACTGATGTCTGAGTGGTTTGTGTCAGTCATGGAAGACTCAATTTATAAGTGTTTCAGTCATGAATAAAAAAGGTCTGCATTGCAGCCAGGATTGCGAGATTCTCTCAGTGAATGCTGTTACTCTATCACTAAAGATACAGAGTGTGCAGTATGAAGTATTAAGTGCAAACAGTTAATTCTCTTCAGAGATTCAAACGGTTGTTCAGATGCTGCATAAAGTGGTGTTCACTCAAGGCCATCCATGAATCGCACACTGAACTGTGAACCCACTGCACGTGAGTGTTGGTGCCCACTTCAGCCAGCAAGTTGCTACTGCTTCGGAGAGTGGTTTCAGAGACTGAGTTGGTTACCAACTCGCGGAGTGTGGGTGGGGTACATTGTGAGCAGATATTTCAGTCGACTAGGTGCTCCTGGAGTGGGCACATGCCCTGCAGGTTGGAGGCGAGTCCGAGGTTCAGGAACAATGCACTATTGATAACTAGAAAACTGAAATGATGGCAATATACAGCAGTCTGGTCAGCTTCTAAAACAAAGAAGAAACAACACATTAACAGTTTGGGTGAACTAAAGTCTGACCAAGGCATTCGACCCAAAAGGTTAACCTGTTTTTCGTTCCTGACGATGGCAGATCTGCTGTACATTTCCAGTTCATTCCTCAATACCTCTATCGCACCATCACAAAAACCTACTGGGAAACAGCAATACCTGGGTGGTGGAGGGGTTGGGGCAAAGGATTATCCAGCTGCCTGGTCAACATACCTGGCTGGGATCATCCAAAGGAATTGCCACAAAAATCGGCAGATAAAGATGCATTCTGAAATTCGGCAATAACTCAGGAAGAAAAGTAATTAACACTTGTAAGGTTGTAACCCCACTTAATTTTTTTTGCGAAACAAAGCGCAGCTTTTATGTGGGTCAGTAGGATAAAGAAATGTAAGTAATCTTGATGGATTCTGTGCAATTACTACACTGACTCAACTGCAATCTCAATAGTGCCTTTCCCCCATCCTCCCCACAGGAATAGGATAATTTAATTGCTCTCATCCTGCACCTTTGCTCATCTCTTGGGAGATGTATGTGTTAGGGAATCAAGTGTTTTGTATTGACATTCATTCACAGGAAACTGAGCAAAGACCACGTGGAAATCATTTCAATTTACAGCCAATAGACAGGAGTGTTTAATGACCTCAGGTTGGCCAGAACTCAGGCCTAAAAGGAGTGTTGTCCTAACCCTGCTGTGCCTGGTCTGCAGGCTCCTATTCCAATCTGAATAAAGGTGTCAAAGGAAGACATTCCTGAGGTAATGAATCTATCAAACTGCAGCCAGACACAAGCAAGGCAAATTGTGTTTATGATCATGTTTTACTGGAGTGTACATGGAATTGATTTAGTGATCCAGACATGTCTCCCAACACAGTAAATGCTCTATTTCACTCTCCCGAGTTTCTGATTTATAATTTTCTGATTTGAACTTGGTTTATTTTAAAACAATAACAAGTGTCTCAGCGACTAGAAAATGTTACCTCCTTTCCAAACAGAAAACTACATTGTCTGCGGAATGAGAGCTCACAGCTGTTCACTGTTTCTGTGGATCAACCAGTCACAGTTCTTATACATGTGCGTGCGTGTGTGCGTGCGTGTGTGAGATTCAATCATCACCACAGGTTAAAGATCATTTCCACCTATAAATAATCTGAAAATAGTGACACAACAATCAATGCATCCTGACAACTCTAATTCTACATCTTTAAACCTACCTTTTCTCTCTCTGCCATTTCCATTCAGAGCTAACATAAAATGCAAACACAAAAATGCCATTCTGTACACAATTCAGCCTACACATGTGGTGCTGTGGGGCGAGATTAGAATGAATATTTCTCGCTCTCTCCAACAAATCTCACATCTGTCGCACTTGAGCTCAAACGCTGAGGTGCAGCCTCCGAGACAAGGCTCGGATTGCTATGCTCTACTCTGGAGACGAAAGTGAAATGCTCTGTTGGTGCAGTTTATTACATTGTCTGAATACACAAGGGTTACAGCAGATTTAAAGCCCCAGTCATTCTGATTAACTCAGGACCTTCCAGATAGGATCTGGAAATTAAATTTAGTGCCTGCGCTAATAACAGAGGTCCAGGTAGATGATCAGGAACAATGTCTGATTCTAATATGGTGGTGAATGTGCATGGCTGTTAACATTCTGGCAAAACTTTAAAAATGTTTTTGCTTCAATTCCAACACTCCCTATGTTATAACATCCATCTGTGTGAGTTTACATCAATGTTGCATACAAATGTGATCATACAAGTTCATGACAATTTAAAACAGGTGAAAGTTTAATATCTGATAGGCTCAGCCTATCAAGCTTTCACTCCAGTGTAACGCTGCATGCACAAAACTTCCAACTCCCTCACTCACATCTTTCCCGATTTAGGAACTCCCTCCCTCAGTCCTAGCTGCCCAGTGAATACATGGCACAAAATACATTTCACAGAGACGCTCTCGTCTTTGAGCTCTGGAAGGGGTTCATCATTCTCACAGTTCACTCAAACTGCCCGACACCCAGCTCAACCTCACCAGGAGGCCCTCAACTCAGAGTGCCAGGACAAACTACAATATTAAAGAGAACATTAATGCAGAAAATGAAAATGGTTATAAGTCCTGGGGACCCCCTGTGACCAGGACCACCACCAGTTAAAAACTGTGGCACAGTGGAAATGACGCACAATCACAGTACAGTACATACATCCAGGACCCAGTGTACAACATTGTAAATCGGAATGCAACTTGAACACAGTCAATCCTGAAATCCACGGTCCAGGGTCTGGCCCTCATACAGGACATAAGGGCAAAGGTGGCCAAGGCCAAAGCATAGAATAAGTTAGGTCTTCTGTCAGGAATTGAATGGTCATTACCATCTGTGTACAGACTTCAGCATCCATGGCAGTGTTCAGGAATGATTTAGGAATATAGGTCACAGCCCTTTGAGAGCAAGTGCAAACATAGCAAACTCAGTGTGCAGGCAACTGGTCTCTGAACCTCAAAAGCTGCCACAAATACGGTGTGGTCGTCACGAGACTGGAGACTGGTCTCCTCAGGTGCAAAGGAGAAATCCAACGGGACATGGAGGAATGAAAGTTCAACTTGCCCTCAAGAGAAACCTCAGTCCTGGGATACGGCCCAAACCTCTGCAGCGAGGAGTATGGGCTTTTCAAAGGACCACTGGCCCACATTTCTGATGGCACGCAGCCAGCTTTTGCCATTCCAGGATTTCCAATCCTAAACTTCTTTGGAGTGCTCAGTTACCATTCCCAAATCCCGTCTCCTGCAGGTCAGAAGTACAGTGCTGGCTCGCTGCTGTAATCAGAGTGCGAGCTGCTATCCGCTGGTGTGAGCTGAGGGAAGAATTGAACAGAAATGAGTGGCTGGGCACAGGTAAATACATGACAATACAATATAGGATTCAGAAGCAGGGTTGGTAAAGGAAACTTTGATGGTTATATCTGGGATCCAGCCTGCTTTTGATTTACTTTGAACTCACCTTTATGATCTGTGGATGTCGATCACCCAAATCCCTTTCCTCCTCCACAGTTTTTAGTTTTTCACCATTTAGAAAATAGAATTTGGCTTTTCTTGAATAACCTTGTGTTGCCCACATTAAACTTCATTTAGCCTGCACACTTAATCTGACAATATCCCTCTGTATGGTCCTGCTTCCTTCTATATAACTTTGCCTCCTAACTTTGTGTCATTTCTCTCTGCTCTCTATTCCTTCATTCAAATCATGGACATTATGGTGAAAAGCTGAGACCCCAGTACAGATCCCAGAAGAACACCACTCGTCACATCCTGATAATCAAGACTATTTCCTTTATTCCTGCTCATCGTCACCTATATCTCAATTTTCAACCCATTCATAGGCTTACCTCTAACTTCTGGTGCTTTCAGTTCTGAAACCTCTTGTGCATAATGTCAAATGCCTTTTCCTGCAGAAGGCTTCTTAGCCTCACTAGAGAATCCAGTACAACAGGTCATGTTTCAGGAGAAGGGCGTGGCCATTTAGAACTGGTATGAGAAATGTTCTCACTCAAAGCTGGAATTCGCTATCCCAGGTGGCTGTGGATGCCCAGGCATTGATCACTCTGGTGCCCGTGTCCCATGAAATGGATCCCTAATTCCCAAGCCAGTCTTCAGCCAAGTATTTACTGCCCTGATCGCTTTTCCGTGCATCAATTAACACATGGCTCAGGTAGCAAACCTGAGATTACCACCATCAAGGTTTTGCTTTTTAATTTAGCTCCTGGTATTGCCCCAAGAATGAACAGGGACAAAGTCCTGCTACATCACTTGGCCCATTGCGGACTAGAGCACAGCTTTGTGATCAGACGGTCCTGCATTCAATAGCCCAGTCGCAAACCAGAGTAGTGTACTACAGAATACATATTTGCATGTTGTACTCTTGCCAGGTATCTCAGGTGCATTGCTCATACGATGAGCACATGGTAAGCACACCGTGATAACCTGGAGTATACACACAGCCCAGCTGTCAAACTCAATTATTGCACAAGCTCACCATGTCATCTTCAGTTGCGGATTCAGTATCCAGCAGAGAGCTGTCCTTCCCAGAAACTGATTCATCGAGCTTCTGTTCCTGCCATGTGTTGAATGACATTGCATGTTTAGGAGTGTAGTTTGTAAAGGCTGCATGAAAAGTGGGAGGGAGAATGACAGGAGTTGGGAGGGACAAAAATCATTAGCTTTTAGAAGTCTGGAATTATATCTGATCCTGAATGGATCACCTGGAATCATAATAAATCATAAATGTTCACCTGGGTACTATAATGTGAGCCCAGCTAACTTTGTTGCACATTATCCCTTGGAGTCAACCCAGAGTGTACTTCGGCTAGGTGTGAACTGCCATGCATCCTATGAAATTTTACAGCAAAGCAGCTCAAAACCTTTGAATTTCTCAGGGCTGAAATGACATTGAAGTTGGGAAATTGATGTGGTCTGTGGATTGTTCAGTGCCAGGCTCTGATCTGTCTGACAGCAGCACGCACACCAGAAGCACCTCCAGATTCCATCTTTACATAACCCATGGCTTTTTCTCTCACTACACCAAAGACTGCTGCAGATCATGATGAAAATTAATGGCAACCGTTTTCCCTCCTGGTAGAAAACTTGATTTTTATAGGTTTTCCAACCAATACGGAGGCAAGTGATGACAGTACTGAACTCCTGAAGTTCCAAAATACCCAATGGATTGTATCTCCTTAGCAACAGTGCTCAACAATATCCAAAATAATCAAACAATACGCTCATCTGGAGGACGTGAAAAGATCGTGACTACGACACAATCCGTTCTCCAGTCTGTCCGTCCTACAGGCTGCCTTTTAGTGCCTTTAACAAGGTGCTTAACAAAGGCGTCACTGAAAACATTTTGATACCAAGTCAAAAAAAAAGAGATGAGGACAGATGACCAGAAGTTTGGCCAAGAAGGTTTTAAGGAGCATCTTGAAAGTAATTGGAGACAGAACTGGAGAAATTTGGGCTGAGCGAATTCCAGAGCTTTGGGCCAAGACAACTGAAGGCAGAGCCTCCCATGGTGGAGAGATTGGAATCAGGGCACTTTCTGCAGGGTGGAAGATGGGAGGTTGGTCAGGAGAGCACTGGAATGGTCAAGTCTAGAAGTCATGGATTAGGCTTTCAGCAGCACACCAGGCAGGCACTTGGGAGAGGGGGCGGGGGGTGTCAGATGATGTTACAGAGATGGAAGGAGGCAGTCTTGGTCATGGAGACAGATCATTGGTTCTAACCACTGACCAATACCCAAAGTAACACTACCTGCTCCAATCACAAACTCGGACCCAGTTTAATACAACCAGCCCCAATCAACGACTGTCCAGTTCTCACATGTGATTCATTCCTAGTTAAATATTATTGTATGTGCCCACCAGCTATATCCAACTGCTTGCCTTGTGCTAACCACTGCACCCAAACTCCATAAACTCTCAGCTATTCTTGAATAATCCCCTTGACTCTCCCTCCTGCATTTCAGTCTCAGTCAGCGATCCGGATTTACTTCGGCAAGACCTGGCCAACAAACTTGACACTCAATCGTTATTTTTTTTTGTTGTAATCCAGATAAAGAATAGAAAAGCAATCATAAACCCACTGCATGTATCAGCTCATTCCTATTTTTGAGTGTTTTTTTCCTGATTGCTATACACCGGAGTAGCCACTAGGTAGTACTGTTGCTCCAGTTCAGCCAGAACTTCAACAGGAGCCGGCAGAGGGAACATTTCTCGTGGCATGAAATGTAGAGAGCAAACCACACAATGACAATTAAATAATTCTACCCAGATCTTTATGATGCAAATTAATACTTCTTAAAAGTTCTAAACAGTACAACAGCAAGACAGACTATGGTAACTGGAAGTGAACGGGGTGATGCTGTGGCTTTAATACCGCACCCTCCCTGTTTTACCCACAAACTCCACCTCGTGAAGTTTTAGCCATCGGTCTGCTCTAAATCAGTTTAATAGTGTATCACGATCCCAGGACAGACCCCGACAGTGGGTAGGATACGGGACAGAAACCCTAATGTTTTATTTTAATTTTGTAAAACTGAGGAAAGGATATCTCGCTCAAGGAGTGATTTCACAAAGAAATAGGGATATGGAATATTAGAACAAACTTTATTACTAACACAGTATTCAAATATCTTTAACATCACACCAGAAAATAACTTACAATTAAATCAATACAGTGAATACGATAACTTTTAACTATCTTTATTCCAACTCAAATAACAACCAAAAAAATCTCAGCTCTCAATCCACTGTCAAGTACAGTTAGCACTCTGGAATACCTGCTGTACAGAGATGTCTGGACATTCTACTTGGAGAAAGAGAGATTCTTTGAAACTGCTTCAAAGTAAAATACCTGAATCCTGTCAGAACCATGCAGAAACTCTGGCTGTATTTCTTCAGAAGCTGCATCTCAGCTGATTCAGCTCACCTTCTAATCACATTGCTGGTCTGTCTAAAGACACATCTTTCAACTGATCTGCGATGAGAACAGATGCTTGACGTCTGCTCACTCTCAATCCAAAAGCTTTCGGCAAAATGCCCGAGACCGTTGCTCCTCCCAATAAATCCTACCAAGCTGAAATCTAATTAACTCCACAGGGAACCCCCTCAATCCAAACAAAACCTCAAACCAGGATTCTTCAAAAACACTACTGCAGCAGTCATACGCAATCTAACCCAGGCTTTTAACCCTTACTGCACCAAATCCATAACAGCAGTGTGCTGCATGAACCAGTTTGATGTAGCCTATTAGAGAGAGCCTCTCTTCTCACCATCACTGTGCTGTATTAGAGTTGAATGCTCCAGCCTGTAACTAATTGATAGAGCCTATCTCTATACCTTGACATAGCATGTCCGAATTTCTTTTCTCAGTTTTAGACTCCTGTGTCTCACTATGAATGTGCTGGCGGCATTAACTGGAAGCTATTCTTTATCCTAGGAGTTATCCTCCCTCCCCAGTCAGGAAGTGCTGGTTTTGAAAAGATGGACGATGGCCAAGTTATATTTTCTTTCCAACACTAGAGTAACTACAAGGGAGCGCTCAACAGAGGATGGAATCAGCTACTCAAGTCAAATCAAATCAAATAAGCTGTTTTCCCATCCACCGCTTTGAAACTAAGAAATGAAATCCAATCAGGTGAGGAAGGCTGGTGCTGTGAAATCTGACAACTGTTCATATCCAACATTTAATGCCGGCAACAAGCAAGCCCAGGGCAGAATCTAAACATCAGTGCTCCTCTAATCTATCAAACACTGCGCTTTCTTTCTTCTCAATTGAAAGCATTCTGATTGCCTCAATACATATTTTATTCATGTAGCTGCCACCCTCCTGGCTCGTTCCCAGAGGCCCCTAGTTTACAACAACTCCACTGTGAGCACTAATGTAAGGTGGCCATCTGAAAACCGGATGATGAGTGCAAAGGGTTGAAGCTCTTCTGAACTCGCCATTCAGTTGTCAAGAAAGGGAACAGAAAATGCTGGACATACACCACAGGCACGGTGACCCTGTGACAGATAAAAACGTGACTATCATACTATGATATTTTATGAGATGAGAGCCGGGGGGGGGGGGGGGGGGGGGGGTCAGGCGACTGGGCCAGGGCCCGAAGGGGCAGGTGGGCGATGGATCAGAGGGCCCGAGGTGGTGGACAAGCAATCGAGAGGGCATGCAAGCTAGTGACGGCCTGATAGGGCAAGCGGATGAGGGGACGGGTGAGCGAGTGCCCGGGAGAGTGGTCAGGCAAGTGAGCAAGGGCCCGAGGGGCAGTCGGGCGAGTAGGCATTACTGATGGTCATTGGTTTGGGAGAGAAGCAACTTTTGATGGTCACTCAATGTCATGGCCTCAGCAAAACAGGAGATGCGAACCCCATTGAAAGCTCCAATTAATGTTGGAGTGGCTCCTGTAAAAGTGGCAGTTCTGTGGCGAGTGGAGAGTTAAATACAACTTTGTTTTGGGGTTATCAGTATGGTTAAAAAGTTAAAAGAGGTATATCTTGCCTGTAGTTTAGAGTACCAGTTGCCTAATAAGTAATGTATAGTCATTGTTGCTCTTTGCTTGTTACAGTAAATGTCTTGAAATCTGACAGCATGAGTTAGTCTCTGCAAATTCAAATATTTTTAAACGTTATTTGTCTCTACAGGCATCACAACAACATACCTGAGACTAGGGTATTGGTCCGTAAGGGGCTGCTTGGTGATGTGGGCGAGCTGGTGTAGCTGGGACGTGGAAAGAAGAATGTTGAGGACTCTTCCTCATCGTCGTCACTCTCCTCAGATTCCCCCTCTTGAATGAGCGAATTCTCAGACGGGTACTCAAATGTCGTGTGCAGACTGGAATCGTTGAAAGAAATCTTCATCTGACAACAGAAAGAGATGGATTAGCAAACTAGGGATGGAATTCACACATTCCCCTTCCCGAAACCCCAGAGACTCAGACAGACCTCATTTAGCCTCCACTGCACAAGTTATCCCACACTGCACATCCCACTTCTTCTCCATCAACCGACACAAAATACAATGGCAGCAGAGATATCAGACTGCTCTCATCCTATTTTTCACTTGGGTCCAGTCAGTAATATTTAAAAAAAATATACAAAATAATCATGTAACAGGAGATGGTGGCTTTGTGGTTACAGTACAGCGGAGATTATCAATTGCACACTGGTGTGCCGCAAAATAAGGTTCAAAATGATTGCTCATTAATGTAAATAAGCTAAATTTAATCTTAGTTTTCAGCTCCCTGGTCAGCATCTCCATATCCTGATGAACTTCGAGCCTCTCCCATACGCACCGGCTGGGAATTGGCCACACATGAGCGGTTTGGAATTTTTAACATTGGTTAGATCCATGCGCAGGACCAACTAAATAAATCAGAACTGCGCATGTGTGGCTCCTTCCCGCACAGGAGATTGAGAATGGGGATGCTGAGCATGGAGTTGTAGGCAAAGGCTCAGTGCGCCTGCGCAAAAACAAATAAAAGGGGGCAAAAGCAGAAACAGGAACCAATGAAGAACAGGAGAAACAGGCTCTGATATTGTATTTAACATGCAAATGGCAATAAGCTATCATTGTAAACGTCTTAAACTAATGAAAATGATTTAAAATGGTGGCTTGACATGATTTTAAGGAGGCCTTAGAGATGAGATAAGGGGCTTTTCTGAGAGGGCACTTCAGTTGGAGAAAATAGGAAGTATGTTTCAAATTTCTTTTGTTGTATAAAGGTGTGCCATGATGTAAAAAGGTAGGGAGCCACTGCAGTATAAGATTAGAAACCAGAGATTGTAAATTTAAAGCTGTAAAACTAGATTTATTGAATCTGGTACAGTGTGAACTAGACCAGGAAATTGAAAACCCAACTGGTTCACAAACAAGTTTCCAATTCCACACATTCTGTCCAATTGGTGACTCTCATCTGACACGAATAAAAATAAAAATAATCTTAAACAACCATAGATGAGGAAATTCCCCAACTCCCCATTAAAGATTATCTTCTGGTAATATTTTATTATTGTCACCAGTAGGCTTACATTAACACTGCAATGAAGTTACTGTGAAAATCCCCGAGACCCCACATTCTGGAGCCTGTTCGGGTACACAGAGGGAGAATTCGGAATGTCCAATTCATCTAACAAGCACTTCTTTCGGAACTTGTGGGACGAAACCGGAGCACCCAGAGGAACCTTTGCAGACATGGGGAGAATGTGCAGATTCCGCACAATGACAAAAGCGGCGAATCGAACCCGGTCCCTGGTGTTGCAAAGCAACAGTGCTAACTACTGCGCTACTGTGCCGCCCAGACTGACACTCCTTTACAATGACCCAGCAAGGCACTTGGCCGTCAGTTCGACAAGGAATGGGCCCTGATTGAAAGGCTTCCCACCATCATTCACATTTCGAGAACAAAGAAACACCTTGCATTGGGATTTACTGTACTTTTCTGTGCAGATTCGCAATAAATCACATAAAAACGTTGGGTTTCTACACAGAGTGACCCTTGTAACAGTCCTGCCTCAAGTGGTGTCGAATAATCATTTATTCTTTTCCATGCAACAAATGATGTTTGCTGAAGGTTCAACAATCAATTGTGACTTTTGTTATGTGACTTTTGTTATGTGGCTAAGAGGCTGGACCAGATGCCATACCTTTTTAAAGTTTTAAGACTGTGCAGAAAAAATAGTTTGTTCCAGATAGGGCTTGGTTATTTTATAAACCAAACTTTATTAGAAGAAAAAAAAACAATATTTAAACTTCTATTTTGGGTAACACTAACAGATTACATGCAGTTTCTTATCCCTAAATTCACAAGTACCTATTAAACCACACTGAGCATGAAAATGCAGCTCTTGTTCCACTTACACAAACAAAAACAATACTTGCATTTATGAAACACATTCTTCTGTTGGGGCATTTGTTCAGAATATTTTTTCCAAGTCTGCCTTGTGGCAACTTTTGTGATCTCCCTGGTCGATTCCACAGCCTTCCCTGCAACTGTTTGAACTGAATTTGCTGCCTCTCTCTAAGCTCTGCGCACCCCCGCAAACAAAGGTTGCACCTCGAGATGGCCAGACTTGAATCCCTTATTATCTTCGCTGATTGCCCACCCCCGTTTATACAAAAGAACAGAACCATGCCATTCATATGCAACTAACCCTCCACTGATGGGCAAATAGGTCATCAGACTCTGATGGGCTGATGGTTGGTCAAACAAGGTTGTCCCAAAAACCAATGGATCTTGGGTGGATCATCCTGCTTATTGCTACTGAGGAGGTCAAGTCCGAATGGGACAAAGTAACTCAGGCTATGGGTATATCCCTCTGACTATGCTGAAAGCAGTCTTTTTAACCCCTAAATTGCCTACTACATCTTGGACCCCATTTCTGAACCCAAGTTCCTAATATCTTCCCATCATGACAGGCTTAAATATAGAGATTTGTTTAATTCTAAGGCTGCAACGTAAGATGGTTCCAATGGGAATGGATCCGATACCATGAATAATATGCAGAACAGGGGCAAGTACGTCCCCATCAGCGAGAGGTTTGACAGTATCAATGGGGCGCACCACAGTGTGGGGTGAGGAAGAGCCCAAAGATGTGGCACTTTCAGCCTAGAGCCATTCTGTCCATGGCACGGTGTGCACACACGGGAAAAAAATCTTTTTTTTTTTTAAATAATTTTTATTGGAATTTTTTACAGAAAATATAAAACATAACGACAAACAATTAAATGCAACAAAATAACCCATAATAACTGTAACACCCCCCAGACCATATTGACGCATGTATCACATCCTCCCACCCCAACGAACAACAAAAGAACTTAAAAATAAATTAAAATTAAATAAACAAACAGTCATCGTCCCCCCCCTTTTCCCTCCCCCTTCCCCCCCTTTTCCCTCCCCCTTCCCATTTCCCTCCCCCTTTCCTCTCCCCCTTCCCCCCGGGTTGCTGCTGCTACTGTCCCCGTACCCTATTGTTGAGCCAGAAAGTCGAGGAAAGGTTGCCACCGCCTAAAGAACCCTTGTACCGACCCCCTCAGGGCGAATTTGACCTTCTCTAGCTTAATGAAACCCGCCATGTCATTGATCCAGGTCTCCATGCTTGGGGGTCTCGCATCCTTCCACTGTAGCAAGATCCTTCGCCGGGCTACTAGGGACGCAAAGGCCAGCACACCGGCCTCTTTCGCCTCCTGCACTCCCGGCTCCACCCCAACCCCAAAAATAGCGAGTCCCCATCCTGGCTTGACCCAGGATCCCACCACCCTCGACACCGTCCTCGCCACCCCCTTCCAGAACTCCTCCAGTGCCGGACATGCCCAGAACATATGGGCATGGTTCGCTGGACTCCCCGAGCACCTGACACACCTGTCTTCACCCCCAAAGAACCTACTCATCCTCGTCCCAGTCATGTGGGCCCGGTGCAGCACCTTGAATTGGATGAGGCTAAGCCACGCACACGAGGAGGAAGAATTAACCCTCTCCAGGGCATCAGCCCATGTCCCGTCTTCGATCTGTTCCCCCAGTTCCCCCTCCCACTTGGCTTTCAGCTCCTCTACTGACGCCTCCTCCACCTCCTGCATAACCTTGTAGATATCAGATATCTTCCCCTCTCCGACCCAGACCCCTGAAAGCACTCTATCACTCACCCCCCTCGCGGGAAGCGAAGGGAATCCCTCCACCTGCAGTCTAGCAAATGCCTTTACCTGCAGATACCTGAACATGTTCCCCGGGGGGGGAGCCCAAATTTCTTCTCCAACTCCCCCAGGCTCGCAAACCTCCCATCAATAAACAGGTCCCTCAGCTGTCTGATGCCCGCTCTGTGCCAACCCTGAAATCCCCCATCAATGTTCCCCGGGACGAACCTATGGTTCCCCCTTAACGGAGCCTCCATCGAGCCCCCCACTTCTCCCCTATGTCGCCTCCACTGCCCCCAAATCTTGAGGGTAGCCGCCACCACCGGACTCGTGGTATACCTCGTAGGAGGGAGCGGCCACGGCGCCGTTACCAGGGCCCCCAGGCTTGTATCTCCACAGGACGCCCTCTCCATCCGTTTCCATGCTGCCCCCTCCCCCTCCATTATCCACTTGCGCACCATCGACACATTGGCCGCCCAATAATACCCCGAGAGATTGGGTAACGCCAGCCCCCCCCATCTCTACCCCGCTCCAAGAAGACCCTCTTCACCCTCGGGGTCCCATGCGCCCAAACAAAGCTCATGATGCTGCTAGTCACCCTTCTAAAAAAGGCCCTAGGGGTAAAGATGGGCAAACACTGAAAAAGGAACAAGAACCTCGGGAGAACCGTCATTTTGACGGACTGCACTCTACCCGCCAGCGGTAGCGGCACCATGTCCCACCTTTTAAATTCCTCCTCCATCTGCTCCACCAGCCTGGTAAAATTAAGCTTATGGAGAGACCCCCAACTCCTGGCCACCTGCACCCCCAGGTATCTGAAACTCTTCACTGCCCTCTTAAATGGGAGTCTCCCAATTCCCTCCTCCTGATCACCCGGGTGTACTACAAATACCTCGCTCTTGCCTAAATTTAACTTATAGCCCGAGAAGCCCCCGGCATTCCGCTAACAGCTCCATCACCCCCGGCATTCCCCCTTCTGGATGCGCCACATACAACAGCAGGTCGTCCGCATACAGCGATACACGATGTTCCTCCCCACCCCGCACCAGACCCCTCCATCTCCCTGACTCCCTCAACGCCATAGCCAAAGGTTCAATCGGCAGTGCAAAGAGCAAGGGGGACAGGGGGCACCTCTGCCTGGTCCCACGGTAGAGCCTAAAGTACTCCGATCTCCTTCCATTGGTAACTACACTTGCCATCGGAGCCGCGTAGAGCAGCCTCACCCATTTGATGAATCCCTCCCCGAATCCGAACCGCTCCAGCACCTCCCACAGGTACCCCAATCAACTCTATAAAACGCTTTCTCTGCGTCCAGTGCCACCACTATCTCCGCCTCCCCCTCCACTGCCGGCATCATAATAACATTTAGCAGTCTCCGCACATTCATGTTGAGCTGCCGTCCCTTGACAAATCCTGTCTGATCCTCGTGTATCACCCCTGGCACACAGTCCTCTATCCTGGTGGCCAGGATCTTCGCCAGCAACTTAGCGTCAACATTGAGGAGCGAGATAGGCCTGTATGATCCACACTGCAAGGGGTCCTTCTCCCGCTTCAGGATCAGAGAGATCAGTGCCCGCGACATCGTCGGGGGCAAAGTTCCCCCCTCCCATGCCTCATTGAAGACTCGCACCAACAGGGGGCCCACCAGATCCGCATACTTTTTATAAATTCCCACCGTGAACCCGTCCGGCCCCGGCGCCTTACCTGACTGCATTTGTCCAATCCCCCTGACTAGTTCCTCCAGCTCTATCGGCGCCCCCAGCCCCTCTACCAGCTCCTCTTGAACCTTTGGGAAACATAGCCTGTTCATGAAGCTCTCCATCCCCCCTCTCCCCATCGGAGGTTCCGACCGGTACAGTTCCTCGTAGAAGTCCCTAAAGACCCCATTTACTTCTGTCCCCTTCTGCACTACATTCCCACCCCTATCCGTCACTCCACCAATTTCCCTAGCCGCATCTCGCCTGCGGAGCTGATGCGCCAACATCCTGCTCGCCTTCTCCCCATACTCGTATACCGCGCCCTGCGCACTCCTACACTGTGTCTCCGCCTTTCTGGTGGTCAACAAGTCAAATTTGGCCTGCAAACTACGCCGTTCCCCCAGCAACCCCTCCTCCGGTGCCTCCGCGTATCTCCTGTCCACATCCAGGAGCTCCCCCACCAGTCTCTCCCTCTCCTTCCTCTCCCTCCTTTCCCTATGGGCCCGGATGGAGATCAGCTCCTCCCGGATCACTGCTTTCAGAGCCTCCCAGACCATCCCCACCCGGACCTCCCCCGTGTCGTTAGTATCAAGATACCCCTCAATACTTCCCCGGACCCTCCTACATACCTCCTCATCAGCCAGCATCCCCACATCCAGGCGCCAGAGCGGGCGCTGGTCCCGCGCCTCCCCCATCTCCAGATCAACCCAGTGCGGAGCATGGTCTGAAATCGCAATGGCCGAATACGCGGCATCCTGCACCTTCGGGATCAATCCCCTGCTCAGGACGAAAAAATCTATTCGGGAATAGACCCTATGGACATGGGAGAAAAAGGAATACTCCCGCGCTATCGGCCTCCCAAACCTCCAGGGATCCACCCCTCCCATCTGGTCCATAAACCCCCTCAGCACTTTGGCCGCCGCCGGTCTCCTACCAGTCCT
Organism: Scyliorhinus canicula; assembly: GCF_902713615.1. Lineage (NCBI taxonomy): Eukaryota > Metazoa > Chordata > Chondrichthyes > Carcharhiniformes > Scyliorhinidae > Scyliorhinus > Scyliorhinus canicula. Next base: position 17,014,784 of record NC_052166.1, on the reverse strand, counting down.
TGAACTGGACCGGTCCAGTGGGGGATCCAGCACTGTGTTAAAGTCTCCCCCCCATGATCAGGCCCCCTGCCTCCAGGTCCGGAATGCGGCCCAACAAGCGCCTCATGAAGCCGGCATCATCCCAATTCGGGGCATATACATTAACCAGCACCACCTTCTCTCCCTGCAGCCTACCCTTCATCATAATATATCTGCCCTCCTTGTCCGACACCACCTCAGCCGCCTCGAACGCCACCCTCTTCCCCACCAGAATCGCCACCCACCGGTTCTTCGCGTCCAATCCCGAGTGAAAAACCTGCCCCACCCACACCTTCCTCAGATGAACCTGGTCCGCCACCTTTAAGTGGGTCTCCTGGAGCATAGCCACGTCCGCCATCAGCCCCTTCAGATGAGAAAATACCCTAGTTCTCTTAACCGGTCCATTCAGCCCCCTCACGTTCCAGGTAATCAGCCGGATCAGAGGGCAACCCACCCCTCTCCCCCGCCGGCTAGCCATAGCTTATCGACTGCTCGCCCCAGGCCAGCTCGCCCCGCCTGACCCGTTCCCCATGGCGATAACGCCTCTCCACTACCCCCCCGGCCCACACCAGCTCCTTCCTGGCCATTCCAGCAGCAACACGGTATCCCCCCCACCCCCCCAGGCTAGGACCCCTCCTAGCCGCGACCAACCCTCCATGGTACTCCGTGAGTCAGCTGACTTCTGCTGACCCGGCAGCTCCCGCCAAAACCCATCCCCTCCCGGCATGGGGTCATCCCCCTCTTGCCACACCTCCTTGGCACCGCTTCAGCGCGGGAAAGAAAACCAGTAGAGGCCACGCCCCCACCTCCAGCTCCGCCCCCCCTGCCCCACAGCGCGGGAAACCAGAGGAAAGCCCGCGCTTTCACACTGCCACACCCCAGCCTTCTGACGCAGCGCCCCAAAATCCAGTTTCACCCCAACCCCCAGCCACATACAGAAGAGAACATATAAAGCACATACCCCCAACGTTCCCCACATACCCCACACCCATCCCCAACAGACAAACCCACCCGGAAACAGAGCAAAAAGAAAACCAGCATAAAAAAAACACGTGTCAAAATTGAAGAACAGCAACAGCGAAAACAGCAACGGCCATAGTGTGTCCCCAGACCCTAGTTCGAGTCCAGCTTCTCCACCTGTACAAAGGCCCACGCCTCCTCCGGGGACTCGAAGTAGTGGTGCCGGTCCTTATATGTCACCCACAGGCACGCAGGCTGCAACATTCCAAATCTGACCTGCTTTGCATGAAGCACCACCTTCGTCCGGTTGAACCCGGCCCGCCGCTTTGCCACCTCCGCACTCCAGTCCTGGTAGATTTGCACTACCGAATTCTCCCACTTGCTGCTCCTCTCTTTCTTGGCCCAGCGCAGCACACACTCCCGGTCACTAAATCGATGGAACCGCACCAGCACCGCCCGCGGGGGTTCATTTGCCTTAGGCCTCCTGGCCAGCAAGCTCCAGGGGCAAATGGAAGGACCCCGCTCCCATCAACGAGCTCAACATCGTGGTCACGTACGACGGGAGATCCGACCCCTCCAGCCCCTCCGCCAGGCCCAGGATCCTCAAATTCTTTCGCCTCGTGTGAACGTCCAGCTCCTCCAAGCGGTCTTGCCACTTTTTGTGAAGTGCCTCGTGCAACTCCACTTTCCCCACGAGGACCACGGCCTCCTCCTCCCGCTCAGCGGCCTGCTGCTGCAACTCCCGAATGGACACCTCCTGGGCCGCCTGGGTCCCAAGCAGCTTGTTGGTAGTCGCATTCAGGGAGTCCAGCAACTCAGCCTTCAGCTCCGCAAAACAGCGCAGAAGAGAGGCTTGCTGCTCCTGCGCCCACTTCCACCAGTCCTCGGGTGTTCTGCCGGCTGCCTTTTTGTCCTTCTTCCCCCGCTTTTCTTGGGGAGCTGCTGCAGCTTTTTCCTTTGCCCCACTCCGGGTGAGCACCATAAATTATGGGGAATGCTTCTCTAGACACCTTCCCCCACCGGGATTCGTCGAGACAGCGCCGTTTGGGGACCTCAAATCGGCCCAAAAGTCCGTAAGTAGCGGGAGCTGCGGTGCGGCTTAGCTCCGCATAGCCGCAACCGGAAGTTTCCAAAGCTGATTTTCTGACCGCTCCACTCCTAGTCCAGGCCATCCACCGGTGGAGAATCTGAGAAGGAGTGTTCCCACACGGGGAAAAGTCCAAACAGCACCACTACGAGCCCTTAAAAGAGCCCCATAGTCTGAAAATAGCGGGAGCCACTGAACGTGCGGCTTAGCTCCGCATCACCGCTACCGGAAGTCCATCCCCGCTTCTTCAATGGCCTTGGTGAGATCTTTTCACAGTTCTACCCTCTGCTGCTAGAATTCAGCTTTCATAAAGACCCTCAAGTCAGCTTGAGGCCTCTAAGCTGGCCCTTCCCCCCGCCTGCATGCTTGCAGAGGCTTTTGTCTGCTGCTGCTTCAGCCCAATCTTGCACTGTTTCTGAGGGTCTGATAACCAAGAAACATACTATTCCTGGGGGAAAGTACTCCTCGAACATTCACCTACGCCTTTTCATCGAAATTCCATCCCGTGCTGCCCAAAAAAGAGCTCTTTTCTGTAACCTTGGGCAGGAGCTGCCTCTGTGATCACTCACTCCATGGTGCACACCGGAAGTCCTCGCGGGGAAAAAAAATCTTGACTGGGGGGGGGGGGGGGGGGGGGCGCAGAACTGTTGGCTTTTAAAAATAGACATAAATTGCTCAAATGGGACTCTTCACACTCTTGTTACAAAAATAACATTTTCTTCAACAGAAAGGCACATTTTTGTATGATGCAACAATATGCATTTATATAATCCTTAAAAATAGAAAAATATCCCAAAACGCTTCATCGAGGCATAACAAGAAAAGCAGATTCCAAACCAACCATCTGCAAGGCACAAGTCAGGAGTGTGAAAGAATGCTCTTCACATAGAAAGCATCTTATGCATCACAGCCTGGTATGGCAACTGCTCCATCCAAGACCCTAAGAAACTAGAGTCGCGAACACCGCCCAGTCCATCACGCAAACTCACCTCCGAACCATTGACTCTGTCTACACCGCCCTCTGCCTTGGAAAAGTAAGCAGCATAATCAAAGACCTCTCCCACCCAGGTTATTCTCTCTTCCAACCTCTTCCTTCGGGCAGGAGATACAAAAGTCTGATAACACACACTAAAAGATTCAAAAACAGCTTCTTCCCCGCTGTTACAAGACTCCTAAACAACCCTCTTCTGGACCAATCTGATCTCTTCTCACATCTTCTCTACTGAGTAGTACTACACTCCTCCATCCTTCACCTGATGCCTGTGTTTAATAATAATTGCTTACTGTCACAAGTAGGCTTCAATGAAGTTACTGTGAAAAGCCCCTAGTCGCCGCATTCCGGCGCCTGTTCGGAGAGGCTGGTACGGGAATTGAACCCGTGCTGCTGGCCTTGTTCTGCATTACAAGCCAACTGTTTAGCCCACTGTGCTAAATGTATTTACATTGTGTATTTATGCCTGTGCTATGTTTTTTTTCAATCTGGACCGTAGGCAGAACAAATTCACAGCACCTCAGTACATGTGACAATAAATAAGTAAACAAAACTTGCCTGGATGAGTGCAGCTCCAACAAGACACCCTCCACAAAGTAGCCCACTTCATTGCTCCTTACTCGCTATCGAGTGATGGCTAAAGATGATTGCCCATCTAACAAACTCTGTTACTGGTCATGGGCTCTATGGGTCCTTGCGTGCCGATGAGCCTGATCCTCAAGCCGCATGTTCAACTGCGCACATGGCAGGTACTTCTGGGAAGTGGGATCAGTGCTTGGACTCTAGATCGTTGGTATTCCTTTCCCAGGCTCCTTTACTGGGCCTCCTCTTGCCATCGGGTGTCCTCAAAGAAATATGTCCATTGAATCAGAAGGTTACTCCAAGTAGGTATCTACTGAGCAAGGGTCTCCCAGGCATTTAGATCTCAGTTGTATTTCCTGAGGTAGACCTCCAGGGTATCTTTGAAGCACTTTGTTGTCCTCTTATTAGGAGCTTACTGGAGATGGGTGAAGATGATTTGTATTGGCAGCGGGACATCCTAAGCGCACGGCCGGCCAAGTGGAGTTGGTTTTGGATTGTGGCCTCGATGCTGGTGCTAACGGCTCCTTCAAGGACACCGATATTAGTATGTCCGTCCTCCCAGCTGATGCAGAGATTCCGTCTCAGACAGTGGTGATGGTACCTCTCCAGGCCTTGAGGTGACGCCTGTACATTGTCCAAGTTTCTCAGCCATATAGAAGAGTTGGGACAATGACTACGTGAGGATCTTGGTGTCAGCATGGATGTCGCAGTCATTAAAGACTCTCGTCCGTTGTGTCTGAAGGAGGTGCTTGCAGATTGAGTACCATGTCGAATACCCACATTGATGTCAACCTTCGAGGAGAGGTGGTTCCCCAGGTAAGGGGTTCCACGTTTGGTAGGGTTTCTCCGTTGATCTTGTTGGAGGGTGGGAGCAGATCTTGCCCTGGGGCGTGTTGCTAAAGGACTTGAATTTCTTTAAGTGAGGCTGAGACCGTTTCTTCAGTATGCTTCCGCGAGTGTGTCGAGCATGACTTGGGAGATACACTTCAGAGAGTGGAGATGGTAATGTCATATGCATTCTGAAGTTCCACCAGTGATGTCAGTGTAGGTTTCTTCTTGGATTGGTGGAGGTTGAAAAGTTTCCCGAACATTTTGTAGATACCCATTCTACTGGGAACTTGCTCTTGACAAGCTGAAGGATGGTGGCAATGAAGAAGAGGGCGAGGAGTGATGATACATCCCTGAAGGGTTTCTGTCTTATTTCCAATGGTGAGGGCCATCGCCAGCATCTTGCCCTCAAGGAGTTAGAGGATGTTTTTCTAGACAGCTGGCCTTTGACTTGGTTTTCCATAGTAGTTCCCGATTGACTGAGTCAAAAGCCTTGGCCAGACCAATGAAGGCCGTGTAGAGTGGTTGATGTTGCTCCTGACACCCAAGTTGTTGAGCAGTAGGTGGCGCAGTGGTAATCACTGCTGCCTCATGGCGCCGAGGACCCGGGTTCAAACCCGGCCCTGGGTCACTGTCCGTGTGAAGTTTGCACATTCTCCATGTGTCTGCATGGGTCTCAACCCCACAACCCAAAGATTTTGCGGGTAGATGAATTGGCCACGCTAAATTACCCCTTAAAAAATTTTAATTAAAAAAAACAATACGCACTGGTGCTGAGAAAATGGAAAAATAAATAAATTAAGTTGCTGAGCAGTGAAAACCATATGCGCTGTTCCACGGTTTGGTCAGAAGCCACACTGGCTTTCTGGAAGGATTTCTGCAGAGACTGGGAGAAGATGGCTCGCGAGGATTCAGGCGATGAACTTTGCGGCGATGGAAAAGGAGTTTCCTCGGTAGTTCTCTGCTTTATCTCCTTTCTTGAAGATGGTGCCGATTTGAGCATTCCTGAAGTCGGCAGGAATCTCTTCAGTCCTGGACTTTCAGGACTAGCTGATGGATATGACGAGCGATCTCTTCTCCTCCAAGTTTGAAAATCTCCACTGGAATTCAGTCCATTCCTGCTGCTTTTCCATTTTCACATGTTTAATGGCGGCTTCAATTTGGTCCATGCTTGGTGGGAGTTCAAGATGGGGGCACAGTAACAGTGGTTAGCACTGTTGCTTCACAGCGCCTAGCACTGTTGCTTCACAGCGCCCGGGTCCCAGGTTCGATTCCAGGCTTGGGTCACTGTCTGTGTGGAGTCTGCACGTTCTCCCTGTGCCTGTGTGGGTTTCCTCTGTGTGCTCCAGCTTACTCCCACAAGTCCTGAAAGATGTGCTTGTTAGGTGAATTGGACGTTGAATTCTCCCTGTTTACCCGAACAGGCGCTGGAATGTGACAACTCGGGGATTTTCACAGTAACTTTATTGTTGTGTAATGTAATGCAAGTCTACTTGTGGCTATAAAATATTATTATTAGAAGATAATCTTTGACGGGAGTTGAGGGATTTCCTCAAACACGTCCTCATCTATGGTTGTATAACCGTTTGGGTGTTCTTTGAAGGCCGATGTTTTCTCTGTCTCCTTACTTAACACCGGTTTGAGGCAGAGGATGTTAGGTTCAAATATTGCCTTGGTGACACTGAAGAATCCCTGGGTGCCGTGCTTGTCAGTGAGGAGTTGCAGCTCCTTGGCTATCTCAGCCTACCATTGATTCTTGATTTCCATTGTTCTTCTTTGTATTTCCGCCTTGCCTGAACATCCCAAAACGCTTCATAGAGGCGTAAGCAAAGCAGATTTCAAACCAACCATCTATTTACAAGGCACACGTCAGGAACGTGGTGGAATACTCACCACTTATCTGGATGAATGCAGTTCCAACAACACTCCAGAAGCTTGACACTTTCCAGGACAAAGCAGCCTGCTTAATTTCTAGCCCTTCCACAAATATTCAACACCTCTATACCGCAATACAAGATGCAGTGCAGCAACTCAGCAAGGCTCCTTAGACAGTACCTTCCAAGCCCAAGACCACTAACATTCAGGACAAGAAGATACCTGGGAAGACCACCACCTTCCAGGCCACACACACCATCCTGACTTGAAATATATTGCCGTTACTTCACTGTTGTCGGACTGCAGCAGTTCAAGAAGGTAGCTCACCACCAACTTCTCAAAGGCAGCTGGGGATGGACAATAAATGCTGGTCTAGCCAGTGACGTCCACATCCAATGGAAGAATAAAAAAAAGACATTGGTGGTTCACCAAAAACCTGGTCAAACCAGTGGGTTTCAATGAGGGGATTCTAGAGGATGGTCCTCGACCACTGACAGTATGACTGCCAATAGCAGGACTAAACTAGGGGAATGCATAAGAGGGAGAGAAGGCTTGCGGAGAGGGGAAGGTATCGAAGCACTGGAGGCACAGGCGGTCAGAGTCAAGGTTAATGGAACAGAAGATTAGAATTTTAAATTTGAGACATTACCTCCCTGTTCCTCAGTGATGATATGGAGGTAGGACTGGCGATATGATGGGATGCAGGTAGCAGATTTTGGGAAGTTGAAGTTTACGAGAGTGAGGAAGGGAAGTTAATGTTTTAGTGATTGTTGTCATGATTTCTCCGGCTTTTCAGCAGCACGCAATAATACAGCAGCAAATCAGCAGAAGCAAACAATTAACAAACTCATTAATCCAATCACATGGCTCAGGGAAGCTAATAAACACAGGAGCCTGTTCAAACAATACAGGAGAGAGTATTTAAAATATTTTCGATTTTAAACATTTCACATCAAGTTGCAAGGAAAACCAAGGGGGTGATGAGCACATTTAAACAAATGGAACATTGCTTCCACATAATTATTGGATATCAGGAGTGAATGCGCTGCAGATTTGGCTCAATAGCATCAATAACCTGGATGTTCAAATTCAAACTTCACCAGCTTACCCACCCCTTCCATGGGATCTCTACTGGACCAGACAATGTACATCACACCCTGCAGGAGTCTCCAATTTAGTGCACCAATCATTTTTCTCAGGGACACTGCAATCAAAAATCGCTCAATAATCAAGACTTATTCTGGCATATCAAATGCTACAAATCAGCAACACAATGACATGTGGAGCAAGCCAGGAAACAAACATTAACTGATTATTCGTGGCTGGCGTCGGAAAATGATGCTGGGGTAGCCGGACTGTTGTTAAAAAAAAACCCAAATAGTTCACTAATGTCCTTCAGGAAAGGCACTCTTTGCTCTGCCCACACCTAGTTCCAGTCCCATAAGACCATAAGGCAGAGGGGCAGAATAAGGCCATTCGGTCCATCTAGTCTGTTCCACCATTCAATCATAAAATCCCTTCAGTGCAGGAGGCGGATATTTGGCCCATTGAGTCTGTACCAACCCTCCGAAAGAGCATCCTATCTTGGTCCACGTTCCCACCCCATCCCAGGAACCCATCCTAACCTTTTGGACACTAAGGGACAATTTAGCATGGTCAATCCACCGAACGTGTACATCTTTGGACTTTGGGAGGAAACCGTAGCACCTGAAGGGAACCTACAGGAGAACGTACAAACTCCATAGAGACAGTGAGCCAAGGCTGGAACTGAACCAGGGTCCCTGCCGCTGTGAAGCAGCAGTGCTAACCACTGCCACCGTGCCGCCCCAAATGGCATCCCCATTCTCCTGCCTTCTCCTCATAACCCCTGATCCCATTATTAATCCCACACTTCAGTTTACTTAGAATGTCTTGTGAAAGGAGCCAATAAACCACCAAATTGTAGAAACAATCGCTTTGAGGCAACAGTCTCACAGCAACTAGAGATGGACCATAAAATGCATGAAAAATTATATTGAACAAAACGCGAGTTATGAACAGGGATACGGTTAAAATCCTAACCAAGCATTCATTGATACAAGCCAAGAGGAAAGGAAGCAGCACATTAATTGTCTGTAATATCAGTCCATATAACTGTTCATTCAGCAAATCAATTGAAACAAACACAGCATTAATCATTTTCTGCTAAACAGTGCTCGTGTGTCTCAATGTTTGGAAGCATACAGACTCCATTCAATGTGATCAAAACATTCTCAACTGGGCACATTCAACACAACTGAAGCATGGCTTGGATGATTCTCTATACAGGTCCAGCCTAATTTTAAGTGGAATCAAAACAACATTGATAGACAAATGTTTAATTTAGTGGCGGAGTTTTATGTTTCCAAAGTAAGATCCAAGGTATGATCACAGTAAGAGTTAAGAGGGAAACTTAAGATTACTGGCTGTACACACACAATTCATTCAATGGAATACGTATGCCAATGATTAGATACTTACACACAAAATGCATCTGATCTATGGTAACTAACAGATATCATTCACAGAACAGCTAGTCAGTATCATTTGGCTGTGAGGTGGGTTTCCCCACCAGAGTCAATAAACTAATATAACAAAAACTTCAGTAAAATTCCCAGTATCAGTCAAATTACATGCATCTTGTTGCTTCCAGCTCAGGATATTGTTAATAAAGAGAAACAGCTGCTGACCACGGGGAAGGCGGAGGCACACCTAAGGAAGGTGAAAGGGGCAGTCTACGAGTATGGGGAGAAAGCAAGTAGGATGCTGGCTCACTAACTTTGCAGGAGAGAGGCGGCCAGGAAGATTGGGGTGTTAGGGATAAGGCAGGTAACACGGTCGTGGGTTCAGAGAAGATCAACAAAGTCTTCAAGGAGTTTTATTGTAAACTGTACAAGTCAGAACCCCCGGTGGGACGGGAAGGGATGAAGCAATTTATGGACCACTTGAGGTTCCCAAGGGTGGACGAAGACCTGATGGAGGGACTGGGGGCCCCGATTGAGTTGGAGGAGATAGTTAAGGGCCTAGAAAGTATGCAGTCGGGCAAGGCCCTGGGACCGGACGGCTTCCCTGTAGAATTCCACAAGAAATTCTCAGAGCTGCTAAGCCTACTCCTGTTAAGAACCTTTAACAAGGCTAAGGAGAGAGGAACCCTCCCCCGACGATGTCGGAGGCTTCTATCTCGCTCATCCTGACCAGGGAGAAGGCTCCGCTTCAATGTGGGTCCTACAGGCCGATATCACTCCTGAACGTGGATGCCAAACTGCTGGCTAAAATTCTGGCTACTAGAATAGAGGACTGTGTCCCGGGAGTGATTGATGAGGATCTGACGGGTTTCATCAAGGGCAGGCAATTGAACGTAAATGTGAGGAGGCTCCTAAACATTATCATGATGCCCTCAGAAGGAGGGGACGCAGAAGTAGTGGCTGTAATGGATGCAGAGAAAGCCTTTCACTGGGTGGAATGGGAGTACCTGTGGAAAGCGCTAGGTAGCTTTGGATTTGGTGAGGGATTCATAGGGTGGGTCAAGATACTGTATCAGGCCTCTGTAGCGAGCGTGTCCACGAACCGGCTGAGGTCGGAGTATTTTAGGCTGCACGAGGCAGGCGTGCCCCCTATCCCCGCTACTATCTGCCCTGGCAATTGAGCCGTTGGCCATAGCGCTGAGGGCTGGTGCGGGGGGAGGAGCACCGGGTTTCGCTTTACACAGATGACCTGCTATTGTATATTTTGGACCCGCTAGAGGGGATGGGGAAGGTCATGCGGAGCCGAAGAGACTTTGGGAGCTTCTCGCGGTACAAGTTGAACGTGGGGAAAAGTGAGCTGTTTGTGATCCACGCTAGGGGTCAGGAGGAGAGACTGGGAGAGCTCCCGCTCAAGATGGTGGAGAGGAGTTTCGCTACCTAGGAATACAGGTGGCCAGGGACTGGGATGCCCTACACAGGCTCAATCTGTCTCGGCTTGCAAAGCAGATGGAGGAAGACTTAAAAGGTTGGACATGCTCCCGCTTTCCCTGGCGGGAGGGATGCAGACCGTGAAAATGACAGTCCTCCCCAGATTCCTGTTTGTTTTCCAGTGCCTTCCCATCTTCATCCCCAAATGCTTCTTCAAGCGAGTGAACAGCATTATCACGGGATTTGTGTGGGCCAACAAGACCCCGCGAGTTAAAAGACTGTTTTTGGAGCACAGTCCGGGGGGAAGAGAGAGGAGGGTTGGCGCTTGCGAACCTCTGTAGCTACTACTGGGCGGTTAATATAGCCATGATTAGGAAATGGGTAATGGAGGTGGGATCGGCGTCATGCAAAGGCACCAGCTTAGGGGCACTAGTAACAGCTGCCCTCGCCGGCACGATACACCACAAGCCCGGTGGTGACTGCGGCACTGAGGGTCTGGGGTCAGTGGAGGAGGCACAGGAAGGAGGAGGGGGCCTCAGTTTGGACCCCGGTACGGAATAATCATAGATTTGTTCTGGGCAAGATAGACGGAGGGGGTTTCAAAGCTGGTGCAGAGCAGGCATTAAAAGGATGGGGGACCTGTTCATAGATGGGACTTTCCCTAGCTTGAAGGCGTTGGAGGAGAAATTCAGCCTGCCCCATGGAAACGCCTTCAGATACCTCCAAATCCACGACTTTCTCAAAAAGCAGGTCGGGACATTTCCGTTGCTACCCCCTCGTAGGATTCAGGACAGGGTGGTGTCTGGCATTTGGGTAGGAGATGGGGAGGTGTCGGACATCTGCCATGAACTGCAGGAGGCGGAGGAAGCCCCAGTGGAGGAACTGAAGGGCAAGTGGGAGGAGGAGCTGGGTGAGGAGCTAGATGAGGGCCTGTGGGCTGATGCCCTGGGCAGGGTAAATTCCTCCTCATCATGTGCCAGGCTTAGTCTAATTCAGTTTAAGGTGGTACATCGGGCACACATGACGATGGCGAGAATGAGTAAGTTCTTTGGAGTGGAGGACAGGTGTGCAAGATGTTCAGGGAGTCCAGCAAACCATGTCCATATGTTCTGGGCATGCCAGGCGCTTAAAGAATTCTGGCAGGGCGTTGCGAAGGCTATGTCCAGGATTTTGGACACAAGGGTGAAGCCAAGTCCAGGAATAGCGATCTTTGGGGTGTCAGAGGATCCGGGAGTGCAGGTAGCGAAAGATGCCGAGGTTTTGGTCTTTGCCCCCCTGGTAGCCTGGAGTCAGATCTTGTTAATGTGGAGAGACTCAAAACCCCCGAGCATGGAGACCTGGGTTAGCGATATGGCTGGCTTTCTCAGCCTGGAGCGAATAAAGTTTGCCTTGAGAGCGTCCTTGCTGGGGTTCTCCCGGCGGTGGCATGCCAGTGTCACTTTACCTACTCGGCAGTAACAGAGCCACAGTATCGGTCAGTCAAAACCAGAAACTTTGAAAAGAAAGGCCAGAGATGGGCAGCATTATTCCAGGGTCCCAGGTTCGATTCCCGGCTTGGATCACTGTCTGTGCGGAGTCTGCACATTCTCCCCGTGTCTGCGTGTTTTTCCTCAGAGTGCTCCAGTTTCCTCAGAGTTTTATAGCACAGCAAGAGACCCTTCAGTCCATCGTGCCTATGCTGGCCATTAAGCACCAATCTATTCTAATCCCATTTTCCAGCACTGGGTCCATAGCCTTCTATGCTACATTTCACATACTCATCTAAATACTCCTTAAACGTGGTGAGGGTTCCTGCCTCTCCACCCTTGCAGGCAGTGAGTTCCAGATTCCCACCACCCTCTGGGTGAAAAAGCTTTTCCTCAAATCGCCTCGAAACCTCCTGCTTCTTACTTTGCCCCCTGGTTATTGACCCCTCAAATAAGGGGAAAAATGTCTTCCTGTCTACCCTACTTACATCCCTCAATTTTATACACCCGTTACTTAGGTGCTGTAAAAAGAAAATGAACATAGAACATACAGTACAGAAGGAAGCCATTCATCCCATCAAGTCTGCACCGACCCACTTAAGCCCCCACTTCCACCCTATCCCCATAACCCAATAACCCCAGCTAATCTTTTTTGGTCACCGAGGGCAATTTATCATGGCTAATCCACCTAACCTGCAGTCTTTGGACTGCAGGAGGAAACCGGAGCACCCGTAGGAAACCCACACAGACACGAGGAAACGTGCAGACTCCACACAGACAGTGATTTATTTCATTGATCGCTTGAAATCCAAAACCAACACTCGTTGATACAAGAGGATGGACACACTAGATCCTGGAGTGAGTTACTGTGATTTTTAAACACTCGGTCGATTATAATGCTTATCACTGCGGTCGTTTTTCTGGAGTCATCAGTCTCCAACATCATTGAGCCACTTTCATCAATACTTTGAAAGAATACAATTGGAATAGGGATGAATAGTAAAGCAGCTTAAACACTGGTCTTCTATCTCTGTGATCTAGGTACAAATTCAGCCAAGACCGAGGGGGAGAAAGCCTCCTCTATCTGCAAGAAATACATTTGGCCAGTGTCCACCGAATAGCCTAAAATAGTGCCAAGTTGGCAGCTAATTTCCGAGACCATAGGATGATTTGTCAAGGAACTGCCACATTGATGCAGTACAGGGGGTTGGTTCTCTTCCGATGTCGCAGCTAAGGGTGTTATGAAACAAATACCACTTATACCTAACATGAAGATGCTTGGGGAAGCTAGCACGTGTCTGAAATGTAAAATGCAGAAACAAAACATTATGATAACTTAAAAGTACTTTGATGAGCATTAAACTCACCAGGTGAGGTTAGAATGAGTGATCTTCACTTCACATGAAGGCAGCATTTATGGAGTGTGGCACCAAGGAGCCCTAGCAAAACAGAAGTCAATGGGAATCATAGAATTTTCAGTGCAGGAGGCCGCCATTCGGTCCATAGAGTCTGCACCGGCTCTTAGAAAGAGCACTTACCCAAGCCCACACTTCCACCCTATCCCCATAACCCAGTAACCGCACCCAACACTAAGGGCAATTTATCATGGCCAATCCACCTGACCCGCACATCTTTGGACTGTGGGAGGAAACCGGAGCACCCGAAGGAAACCCACGTACACACGGGGAGAACATGCAGACTCCGCACAGATAATCACCCAAACTGGGAATCGAACCTGGGACCCTGGCGCTGTGAAGCAATTGTGCTAACCAGTGTGCTACCGTGCTGCCCACGGGAGGAAACTTCTTAACTGGTTGGAGTCATAACCTCACACAAAAGGAACTGTCTGTGCTTGTTGGAGGTCAATCATCTCAGTGCCAGGACATCACTGCAGGGGTTTCTCAGGGTGGTATCCTAGGCCAAACTGGCTGTGGGCGACACGGTGGTTAGCACTGTTGCCTCACAGCTCCAGGGTTCCAGGTTCAATTCCTGCCTCAGCTGTGGTGGTTAGGTGGATTGGTCACACTAAATTGCTCCTTGGTGTCAGCAAGGTTAGGTAGGGTTACTGGGATAGGATGGAGGCATGGGCTTAAGTAGTGTGCTCTTTCCAAGTGCTGGTGCAGATTCAATGGGCCGAATGGACTCCGCTTCTGCACTGTAGATGATATGACTCTTTGAACTATCTTCGGCTGCTTTAATGACCTTCCCTGAATCATAAGGTAAGCAGAGATAGTCACTGATGATTGTACAATATGTTCAGCACCATTTTGTGACTCCTCAGATACTGAAGAAATCCATATGCAGCAAGACCAAGCTTGGTTTGATAAACGGCAAGCAACATTTGCATCACACAAGTGCCAGGTAATGACCATCTATAACAAGTACGAATCTAGCCATTGTCCTCTGACATTCAATGGCATTAACATCACTAAATCCCCACGTGAGTGTTACCATGGACCAGAAACTGAACTCACCATAAAAAATAATGACTACAAGAGTAGCGCCTGGCTTGTGCCACGTAGATGGTGGACAGGGCTTGAGGAATTGGGAATTGGAGCTGATGGGATATTCTCCACTTGCCTGGATGAGTGCTGCTCCAAATACACTCGAGAAGCTCAACACAATCAAGGACAAAGCAGCCCACTTGACTAACATCCTATCTACCATTTTATACGTTCATCACCAGCACCGACGCACAGTGGTAGCCGTGTGTACCATCGACATAATGCACTGCAGCAACTCACCAAGGCTCCATCGACAGCACCTTCCGCAACCACAACCTCTACCACCTAAAAGGACAACCACAACCTGGAGTTTCCCCTCCAACACACTCAGCATCCTGGAATGAATGTGGGAATTTCAGATATATTTTGGACTATAAGTATTTGGAAAGGTTAAAATCCTGGATTAAAGTGTGTTTGACTGTAGAAGTCATGTTCTTAAAATAATCATGGTTTGAAAGATAACAAATGTTTTAGGAGCTTGAGGTGCAATTAAACCATCCTAAAAAGCTTATGAGATCATCCTCATTCTTCTGAACTCCAGCGAGAACAATCCCAACCTAGTCAATCTCTCCTCATATGACAGTCCCGCCATCCCTGGAATCAGTCTGGTAAACCTTCACTCCCCCGAGAGCAAGAACATCCTTCCTCAGAGAAAGAGACCAAAACTGCACACAATACTCCCAAGTGTGGGCTCACCAAGGGCCTGTACAATTGCAGCAACACATCCCTGCTTCTATACTCAAAACCTCTCGCAATGAAGGCCAACATACCATTAGCCTTCTTTACCGCCTGCTGCACCTGCATGCTTACCTTCAGCGAATGGTGCACAAGGACACCCAGGTCCCGCTGCACACTCCCATCTCCCAATTTACAACCATTCAGGTGGTAATCTGCCCTCTTGTTTTTGCTTCTAAAATGAATAACCTCACACTTATCTAAATTATACTGCTTGGGCTAATACAATTTTGTTTTCATTAAGGGGGCAGGGGGCAGCATAGGGAGCAGCACTGTAGCACTGTGGTTAGCACAGTTGCTTCACAGCTCCAGGGTCCCAGGTTCGATTCCGGGCTTGGGTCACTGCCTGTGCGGAGTCTGCACGTTCTCCCCGTGTCTGCGTGGGTTTCCTCTGGGTGCTCCGGTTTCCTCCCATAGTCCAAAGATGTGCGGGTTAGGTGGATTGGCCATTCTAAATTTCCATTAGTGTCCAAAAAGGTTAAGTGGGGGTTACGGGGATAGGGGAGAGATGTGGGCTTGAGTAGGGTGCTGTTTGTAAGGGCTGGTCCGGACTCAATAGGCTGAATGGCCTCTTTCTGCACTGTAAATTCTATGATTCTATGAAGGGGACTCCCTGGGGAGTTAATTTGTTTTCAGCTTGTTGAGATGATATAATTGCTGGGTGGAGCTATGGCATCAGGCATTTTTTGAAAGCATTTTCAGTTTAGATCTGATCTCACTGAAGGTGTGCACAGTTAAATAGCTCTGCTCTCACTGTAAGTTAGTTAAAAGAGATCAACAATATTTAAAGCAGACTTGCCTGAGGGCAAGAGGAAAAGTTAAAAACAGCTTTTGACGACATCCAGCCAGAGATTCTGCAGGGGTTCAGATCGGAGTCAGATCGGGTTTGTAAAGCAAGTGTTCTTCTTTGCCATTGATATTTAAGGTGGATTGACAGCGGAGATGTCTATTTTCTTGTTGTTTAAGTGGGAATAAAGATAATAATCTGGGATCATAATAATCCTAACTTGGAAATATATCGCCGTTTTGGCACTGTCGCTGGGTCACAATCCTGGAACTCCCTTCCAAACAGCATGGCGGATACACCTACACCACATGGTTGCCGGGGTTCACGGAAATGGCTCACCACCACCTTCCTTCGGGCAACTGGGAATGGGCAATAAATGCTGGTCTAGCCAGCCACACCCACATCCTGAGAATGAATAAATATAAAACCCCACAAGGAAAACACTAAACAAAGGGCGAGCTGTGTGACACCACTTCAGAGGTGGGATTAGGCAAGAGGCATTTTAGAGACTTCTAATATCGCAAAGACTCTATTACCATAGAAGTCTTTGGTTGTTCGAAAGTCTGTGCTGTTAACAAGATGACATCAGTGCGAAGCCAACATTTCCTTTTTTAGGAAAAATAGTTTTAAAGCAACAATATTTCTAAGTGAACAACTGAAAGCAGCCAAAAACATTCTCCACATTTTCAGAACTATAATCTGATAGGAGCTCAGCTCCAGTACGTATGACCCATCCCTCTTCCTCTTTGCATGCATCACACTCCTGCCCTTTCTTCTCCAGTTCCTGCAAAATAAAAGGCACACATCCCATGGGTCTATTTCTGCTGATTCTGGGATGAAAGAATTCTAGATTTACAATGCCTGCCCTCAAATCCCACCTGTACAGAATATGTACCCCGATTTACTGAACATCCACAGACAGACAGTACAGGCATCTGTCCTGTGCTGCTGTAGATTAACATTACTGTTGGTTTGTGTTTTCTTTCATATCTGTTTGTGCCAAGGTTGAATCTTGCCAAACTCAATGCCATAATACCAGATTCATGTCGCACAGGAACTCTGTGACATTCTCGGCCCGGTCACAGGAACGTTGAGACAAAGAAAGTCGGAAAAATTCCAAACTAATGATATCATTCTGACAAACAGAGACCTTGCTGAATGCCTTCGCACACTGACCTGCATACCCCACTGCTTTTCTTCCCTTCTATTTCTTGTGGCCATTAATATATGACTTGGTTTCATACACCACCCAAGCTGACAATTTTGGCAGCTTCATCTCCCACCTATACTGCCGTTTGTATCAGATTTACAGGAACCTGCATCTGTAGGAAATCCTGGTCGGCCACAAACCCGCATCTTCTACAACACATGCTATTGCAGTCAGACTTGTGTGTCTATAAGCATGCACAAAGGCTGTTCGAGCAGTCACATGATTATCAGTTTGAAAATTTCTGCTGGGGAGTCTAGAACTAGTAGCCACAGTCTCAGAATGCAGGATAGGCCGTTGAGAACAGAGATGGAGATATTTTTGCACTGAGGGGAGTAAATCTTTGGAATTCTCTGCTTCAGAGAGCAAGAGAAGCTTATTCAAGACAGATCAATGAATGTTTGGACATTAAAGAAATGAACGAAGTTGGCATCTGCAGTAATTTGCTTTTATCAAGGAAGTTGGGATGTGGTAAAGAAGTAGAGTTTAAAGCATCAGACATGATCTTATTGAATGATGGAGCTGCCTCGAGTAACTGTACAGCCTCGGCCTTCTCCTATTAGGTGGCACAGTGGTCAGCAGTACTGCATCGCCGTGTCAAGGACCAAGGTTCAATTCCGGCCTTGGGTGACTATGTGGCGTTTGCACATTCTCCCCGTGTCTGCATGGGTTTCCTCCAGGTGCTTCGGTTTCCTACCACAGTCCAAAGATGTGCAGGTTAGGTCATGCTAAATTGTCCCCTAAATAGTGTCCAAAAGGTCAAGTGGGGTTACAGCATCAGTGCAGACTTAATGAGCCGATTGGATTCCGCCTACACTGTAGGGCTTCTATGATTAAGTTCAATGCACAAAGTTTCACTGCCCCACTTGCATGAGGAAATGCCTTTGTCTGGAATCCTATCACCATATTCTGAGATTGGATTGGATTTGTTTATTGTCACGTGTACCGAGGTACAGTGAAAAGTATTTTTCTGCAAGCAGCTCAACAGATCATTCAGTACATGGAAGAAAAGGGAATTAAACAAAATTCAAGAAAATACCTGAGAATACATAATAGGGCAACACCACATATCCAATGTAACTACATAAGCATTGGCATCGGTTGAAGCATACAGGGTGTAGTGTTAATGAGGTCAGTCAATAAGAGGGTCATTTAGGAGTCTGGTGACAGTGGAGAAGAAGCTGTTTTTGAGTCTGTTCGTCCGTGTTCTCAGACTTCTGTATCTCCTGCCCGATGGAAGAAGTTGGAAAAGTGAGTAAGCCAGGTGGGAGGGATCCTTGATTATGCTGCCCGCTTTCCCCCGGCAGCGGGAGGTGTAGATGGAGTCCATGGATGGGAGGCAGGTTTGTGTGATGGACTGGGCTGTGTTCACGACTCTCTGAAGTTCCTTGCGGTCCTGAGCCGAGCAGTTGCCATACCAGGCTGCGATGCAGCCCGATAGGATGCTTTCTATAGTACATCTGTAAAAGTTGGTAAGGGTTAATGTGGACATGCCGAATTTCCTTAGTTTCCTGAGGAAGTATAGGCGCTGTTGTGCTTTCTTGGTGATAGCGTCGACGTGAGTGGACCAGGACAGATTCAGATGCAGAGTTTAAGAATCCCAGACACTGACCATGGTAAATCTGAAACTGATAACGCAACAATTTCTTCAAGTAGTCTGCGTCACAGCAACCAAAATGATTAACTCTGAGAACAATGGGCATCACGGTGGCACAGTGGTCAGCCCTGCTGCCTCATGGCACCAGGGACCCGGGTTCGATCCCGGCCCCGGGTCACTGGCAATGTGGAGTTTGCAACTCTCCCAGTGCCTGCATGGGTCTCACCCCCACAACGCAAAAGAAAAGGATGAGACTTCAGAGCCAGTTATTAACTTACAGGTGACTCCAAATGAAGCAGCTATGCTGTTGTACCTGAACGGTGATACCACATTAAAAACACATCAAAAGCCCACGAGTCTGTCAGTTTTCTGGAACAGCACCTCCAAGGAGTATTCGGCACTGAGTAAAACTAGCATTTTGTTGCTATTTCCCTTCATGGCGACCTACATGTGCAAAGTTGGATTTTCCATTTTCACAAATATGAAGATGGCACAAAGGAACTGGCTGAATTCTGCACCTGATCTGCATATTGTGAACCTGATTGGAGTGAGATAGAAAAACACTGCAGTACATGTCTGGAGGACCTGAAATTCCAGTCGCCAGCTGATCATCCAGCAGAATAACAAGGAACTTGCACCTCGATTAACTTCAGGAAGCAGCTCTGGTACTACATGCAAACAAGCTGATTGATAAGTAACAAAGAACTCAAGTCATGAAACACAATAACACATCAATATAAATACCAGAGTATGAAAAGCAGAGAGCTGTACACACCAATGTGAAACCAAAGGCTGATTTTATATCAGCTAATTAAAATATAAAACACAAAAAGCCAGAGGACAAACTCTTCACATCATTGAATCGGAGTCAAACCACTACTGTTAAAAATGAAAATACCTGCAGAATATGTACCAGGATTACGGGAATTACTCGGTACATTGAGCAAGCTCCTGTAACCCTGATTTATGAAGTTGGTGCTTTGTGGGAACTATCCTTGGCCATTGACTACCCTCAAATCATAACGGAATTGTTGATCACATTCTAATTTGTACAATGTGCAGCATTCATCTTTACCTATAGGTCTCTACCTATTTGTCAACTGCATTAACTACAAAACCCTGCTAGCCTGATTAACCACAAGCTATTCAAACAAAAATAATTTATACCCATGCAACCCTTTCATTCTGCTTCGGTAAGCTCAGCAGTTGAGAGAAAGCAGTTCAATCAATGTCCACTGTGTCTTAGGGCTGTCCCGTGCTCACAATTTGAATGTTCTCCAGGTGACATTACTCATGCACATACACCACCTTCCCCATAAGCAAGCTCGTGACCTCTATGAACTGAAGCATGACTCATACAAAATATAAACAAAAGCATGAATACACTGCTGACAAAATCACTGGAAAACTCACACTCTCCAACTATCCTGGGAAGTCTATGATTTAGATTTGTTGAGAAGGAAACTCAAATGAACAAACACAGATTTTGAAACTTTAAATCTTCCCCCCAAAAAATGAACATCCTGAAATTCTGCTAGTTTCTGAGGTGTACCTCTGGCTAACATCTGTGAAGCGAAGTTTGAATGAGAAATTGGCTATTCGTGAAATTTCCCACTGCCGTTTTCTTAATTCGCTCATGTGTCACTGGCAAGGCCAGCATTTATTGCCATCTCCATATCCAGTGGGTGGGGCAGCTCACCCAACTTTGGTGCAGGTCCCCAAATATTAGTGCGCGGAACTCTGCAGGGTTGACTAGGCAGGGTGTGCCTCAGTTGTTTCCGGTGCCCAAGTTGGACGTTGGGGTGGTCCATCTGGTTTTATTCTTGTTCAGCTTTTTCTGTCGCTGCTATTGCAAGTGACTTGCTCGACCATTTCATAGGACAGTTAAGAATCAACCACAGGGCTGAGAGTCTGGAGCGCGTGTCCACCTCGCCAAAGGACGGTAGTTTTTGTTCCCTGAAGCACGTCAGTAAACCAGGTGGATTTAATACCAATCTGGTAGTTCCATGATCTTGACAGAGACTAAGGTTTTTATTCCAGATTTAACAACTTGATTAACTGAATTTAAATCTCCTCAGCTGCCTGACAAGAACTATTCAAAAACGGACAGCTGTGAAACATATAATTGCATAAATGAAGGTTGGTATTTGAGCTAAAAGCGATTTCCTTTACATGCTTCCCTGCAGATAGCCCAAATGAGTTTTAAACGGCTTGTACGCTAATTACAAACAAATAATCATCAGGTTTCAGACAGGTAATTAACTGTACAATTATACAGCAGGAAATATTTTGGTGGGATAGAATCATAGAATCCCAACAAATAAGAGGAAGATATCATAGAATTTGCAGTGCAGAAGGAGGCCATTCGGCCCACCGAGTCTGCACCGGCTCTTGGAAAGAGCACCCTACCCAAGGTCAACACCTCCACCTTATCCCCATAACCCAGTAACCCCACCCAACACTAAGGGCAATTTATCATGGCCAATCCACCTAACCTGCACATCTTTGGACTGTGGGAGGAAACCGGAGCACCCGGAGGAAACCCACGCACAAACGGGGAGGATGTGCAGACTCCACACAGACAGTGATCCAAGCCGGAATCGAACCTGGGACCCTGGAGCTTTGAAGCAATTGTGCTATCCACAAGGCTACCGTCTGCAATGGAGCACCGACCCCCTGAAAGAGCACCTTACCCAGGCCCACTTCCCCACCTTATTCCCGTAACCCCGCCTAACCTGCACATATTTGGACGCCAAGGGGAAATTTAGCATAGCCAATCCACCTAATTTACATATCATTGGACTGTGAGGGGAAACCGGAGCACCCGGAGGAAACCCATGCAGACACGGGGAGAAAGTGCAAACTTCACACAGTCACCAGAGACCAGAATTAAACCCGGTCCCTGGTCCTGCGAGGCAGTAGTGCTAACCACTGTGCCACCTATCAACCATGCAAGGTTGTATTAGCATACAGTGGTCACTTCATTTCATCATGCCTGTAACCTGCTCAACTAAAGCCAACCAATGGACAATGGTCAGCTTTCCAATTCAGCTCAACATTTTTTTAATTTTCAAAATGAAACTAGAGGAGTGGGAAGATTGGACAAAAGGTTTAATTTCTGTCACTGTGGATACAGACTAGAACCAGAACAACCGAAGAGTGAATTTATTGGGACACGTAAGCATGGCAATCAATGGGAAGAAATACCATTCAGTCCACCGATGTCATCTACCTCAACATACACAAGGTTGGCTATACAGGCGCAGCAATCAGCTCTTAAATTATGACATTGAATTTACCTAGGGGCTCATTCAATGCGCAAAGAAATTCACAATATCAACCCTAAATTTAATTCATCAGTTTAATCCTATGCCCCCTTGTTCCAATCACACAAATGAATTTAAAGTAACATTCAAATTTTCCATTTCCATTCGAATTACTACATGATATAGCTCCAAAACAGGACCTTCCAAACTGTGGGCTGAGGACATCTTGGCTTTGCTAACAGAGGCCGCAATACCTGCCATGGAAGTCAGACTGAATACTAACAGCCAAGAAGCCCCATAAAATCATTGCTTACCCTTTCTAATGGTGGATCTGACTTCGCTGATCAATTTCAGGCCTGATTCCTGCTCCCAAAAAAGTAAAAAGGATTTTCTTTTTAAAAACCTTCAGTATACGAACACTTGGCTCACTCCAACCCCTCCCCTCCTCCCCACTTCAACCCCTCCCCTCGCACACTCCCCCCTCCAACCCCTCCCCTCGTACGCTCCCCACTCCAACCCCTCCCCCCGCACGCTCCCCACTCCAACCCCTCCCCCTGCACGCTCCCCACTCCAACCCCTCCCCTCCTCCCCCTCCCCTCGCACGCTCCCCACTCCAACCCCTCCCCTCGCACGCTCCCCACTCCAACCCCTCCCCTCGCACGCTCCCCACTCCAACCCCTCCCCTTGCATGCTCCCCACTCCAACCCCTCCCCTTGCATGCTACCCACTAAAACCCCTCCCCTCGCACCCCCATCGCTCCCATCCCAATCCCTCCCCTTGCATCCCCGCCACTCCATTGCCTCCTCTTGCACCCCCACTCCTATTACTCCTCTCGCAACCGCCACTCCAATCCCTTCCCTTGTATCCCTGCCACCCCAATTCCTCACGTCACAACCCTGGCACCCCAAACCCTCCTCCAATCCCTTCACCCAAATCCACCTCATGTCCCCCTCACTCTCACAAAGGTCAAATCCCCCCTCCCATGTCACTCTCAAATCTCTACCCAAGCTCCGCCAAATCAGACCCCACCCCCTCCAAGTTTGGAAAGCCCTGCTCCTTCAGGTTATCTCGCATACAGCCAAAATACACAAGCTTTTCCAGGCTTTCTTCTTACTCAATTCCTTGATTAGTGATCAGACTCATGGCTCTCTCTACTCTGCCTCCACATCTTGTACATTCCGCATCTCTTGCTGACTAGAACTGGACGCAGCTCACAAGGTAGGCCTGATATGGGGTGATGGTGGAGGGTGCAGGTTGCGGCTGCTACTAACCATCGCACATTCTGCAACCAGGGTCACCAGTAATTGAAAGGGTGGATGGGCTGATGATTAAGTTGAGTGCATTGTCCAGAATAATGTTGAGTTTAGGGTTGGAGTAGGGAGCATGCTGTTACACAAAATCAGGGAAATTGAGAATATTTCATCAGAACCTGGATTTATTCATTGTTGATTGGCAGGAATCTGAAGGGCAGGCACGGTAGCACAGTGGTTAGCACAGCTCCAGGGTCCCAGGTTCCATTTCCGGTTTGATTCACTGTCTGTGCAAAGTCTGCACGTTCTCCCTGTGTTTGCGTGGCTTTCTTCCAGGTGCTCCAGTTTCCTCCCACAGTCCAAAGACGTGCAGGTTAGGTGGATTGGCCATGCTAAATTGCCTCTAGTGCCCAAAAAAGGTTAGGTGGGGGTACGAGTGGAGGTGTGGGGATAGGGTGTTGGCTTAGGTAGGGTGCCCTTTCCAAGGTCCGGTGAAGACTTGATGGGATGAATAGCCTCCTTCTGCACTGTAAATTCTATGATTCAGGTGGTAGAGGCTTTTAAGAGCCTGGAAATGAGCTATTCACTAGAAAATGCCCAAATTTGACATTTAACTGGCTGGCCGAGTTGAGCTTCTGGTCAATGGTGACAACCAAGGATGCAGCAAGGTCTGAAGCCTGGAGGCCTTAGCAGAACCCAAATTGGCCACTGGCAACCAAGTTATTTGTGAAGAAGTGCCACTTCCAACTCCTTCTATCACTTTGCTGATTATTGAGATTTGCCAGGTTACATTTGTCCTGCTTTTTATGAACAAGAAATTCTGGGCAATGTTCCACATTCCACTAGATGCCAGAATTGTAGCTGTACTGGAACAACTTGGCTGGAGCTACAGCTAGTTTGATTCTCGACAGGAGCGAGAGTAACAGGGTAGTTGTTATGGGGGACTTTAACTTTCCAAATATTGACAGGAAATACTATAGTTCGAGTACTATAGATGGGTCAGTTTTTGTGCAGTGTGTGCAGGAGGGTTTTCTGACACAGTATGTAGACAGGCCAACAAGGGGCGAGGCCACATTGAATTTGGTACTGGGTTATGAACCCGGCCAGGTGTTAGATTTAGATGTAGGTGAGCACTTTGGTGATAGTGATCACAACTCGGTTATGTTTACTTTAGCAATGGGCAGGGATATGTATATACCGCAAGGCAAGAATTATAGCTGGGGGAAGGCAATTATGATGCGATCCGGCAAGATTTAGGATATATAGGATGGGGAAGGAAACTGCAGGGGATGGGTACAATCGAAATGTGGAGCTTTTTCAAGGAACAGCTGCTGCGTGTCCTTGATAAGTATGTACCTGTCAGGCAGGGAGGAAGTTGTCGAGCAAGGGAACCGTGGTTTACTAAGGAAGTTGAAGCACTTGTCAAGAGGACGAAGAAGGCTTATGCTAGGATGAGACATGAAGGCTCAGTTAGGGCACTTGAGTTACAAGTTAGCCAGGAAGGACCTAAAGGGAGAGTTAAGATGAGCGAGGAGAGGACACGAAAAGTCGTTGGCGGATAGGATCAAGGAAAACCCTAAGGCTTTCTATAGGTATATCAGGAACAAAAGAATGACTAGAGTAAGATTAGGGCCAATCAAGGATAGTAGTGAAAAGTTGTGTGTGGAATCAGAGGAGATAGGGGAAGCGTTAAATGGATATTTTTCGTCAGTGTTTACACTGGAGAAAGACAATGTTGTCGAGGAGAACACTCAGGTTCAGTCGACCAGGCTAGATGGAATTGAGGTTCAAAAGGAGGAGGTGTTAGCAATTTTGGAAAATGTCAAAATAGATAAGTCCCCTGGGCCAGATGGGATTTATCCTAGGATTCTCTGGGAAGCCAGGGAGGAGATTGCAGAGCCTTTGTCCTTGATCTTTATGTCGTCTTTGTCGACAGGAATAGTGCCGGAAGACTGGAGGATAGCAAATGTTGTCCCCTTGTTCAAGAAGGGGAGTAGAGACAACCCTGGTAATTATAGACCTGTGAGCCTTACTTCGGTTGTGGGTAAAATGTTGGAAAAGGTTATAAGAGATAGGGTTTATAATCATCTTGAAAAGAACAAGTTGATTAGCGATAGTCAACACGGTTTTGTGAAGGGTAGGTCATGCCTCACAAACCTTATTGAGTTTTTTGAGAAGGTGAACAAACAGGTGGATCAGGGTAAAGCTGTTGATGTGGTGTATATGGATTTCAGTAAGGCGTTTGATAAGGTTCCCCACGGTAGGCTATTGCAGAAAATAAGGAAGTATGGAATTGAAGGTGATTTAGCGGTTTGGATCAGTAATTGGCTAGCTGAAAGAAGACAGAGGGTGGTGGTTGATGGCAAATGTTCATCCTGGAGTTCAGTTACTAGTGGTGTACCGCAAGGATCTGTTTTGGGGCCACTGCTGTTTGTCATTTTTATAAATGACCTGGAAGAGGGTGTAGAAGGATGGGTTAGTAAATTTGCAGATGACACGAAGGTCGGTGGAGTTGTGGATAGTGCTGAAAGATGTTATAGGATACAGAGGGACATAGATAAGCTGCAGAGCTGGGCTGAGAGGTGGCAGATGGAGTTTAATGCGGAAAAGTGTGAGGTGGTTCACTTTGGAAGGAGTAACAGGAATGCAGAGTACTGGGCTAATGGCAAGATTCTTGGTAGTGTAGATGAACAGAGAGATCTCGGCATCCAGGTACATAAATCCCTGAAAGCTGCCACCCAGGTTAATAGGGCTGTTAAGAAGGCATATGGTGTGCTAGCCTTTATAAGTAGGGAGATTGAGTTTCGGAACCACGAGGTCATGCTGCAGCTGTACATAACTCTGGTGCGGCCGCACCTGGAGTACTGCGTGCAGTTCTGGTCACCACATTATAGGAAGGATGTGGAAGCTTTGGAAAGGGTTCAGAGGAGATTTACTAGGATGTTGCCTGGTATGGAGGGAAGGTCGTACGAGGAAAGGCTCAGGGAATTGAGGTTGTTTTCGTTAGAGAGGAGAAGGCTGAGAGGTGACTTAATAGAGACATATAAGATAGTCAGAGGGTTAGATAGGGTGGACAGTGAGAGTCTTTTTCCTCGGATGGTGATGACCAACACGAGGGGACATAGCTTTAAATTGAGGGGTGGTAGATATAGGACAGATGTCAGAGGCAGTTTCTTTACTCAGAGAGTAGTAGGGGTGTGGAACGCCCTGCCTGCAACAGTAGTAGACTCGCCAACTTTAAGGGCATTTAAGTGGTCACTGGATAGACATATGGATGAAAATGGAATAGTGTCGGTCAGATAGGCTTCAGATGGTTTCACAGGTCGGCACAACATCGAGGGCCGAAGGGCCCATACTGCGCTGTAGTGTTCTATGTTCTATGTTCTAGTTCTGTAGCTCAAGTCTTCAGTACTATGGCTGTAATTTTGGCAGGGCCCGTGTCTTTGCTGCATCTCTGACGGCACAGCCACTTCTTGTTGTCAAATGGTGTGAATCAGTTGGTTGAAGACATATTGAGGACCGTAGGAATTTAAGTTCATCCTCTCGACATTTCTAGCTGAAGATTACGGCAAAGGCTCGAGGTGTTACTGGGCTTTGCCAGCATTCTCCTCCCCTTGTTTCACAGGAGCTTTGAGTTCCTCTGAATGAAGTAATCTGGAGAGTATTCTGAAATTCTGCAACACTGAATGCACCTCACGTTAGCCCTAACATTTGCAAACAGCACATTACACACAGCAAAACTGACGATGAAGCCCACATTACCCCCAGTTAACCAGTAACATGCTATGCAGTCGAGTTCTGACCAGAGCTCTGAAGTTAGAGTAAGAGTATATATCTACTTTCTCTCCTGACATATCAGGGAAATCATGAAGAAACAAGCCAATGTAGTGCTTACCATTGGAACTATCTAGATTACTGTAAACAATATAGTTCACTCCTGCAAGAAGATCAGGCAGCTGAGGAATTCAATGTGGCAGAATGGTGTCAGCAATTAGCTGCTGTATTTGGCCACTTCCAATTCACTTAAGACAAACAAATAAAAAGTGAAGCAAGTGCAGAGTTCATAGGTTATGCCTCAATGCAAGCACCCCGCACCCACTGACACAACCCCTGCAATATCAGAATCAAAAAAATCAAGAACACAACTGCTTAAAATGCAGACTGAAATATATTGAGGTTCACTAATGGTCTCTCTCAGCATTGGACTTCCTGTGAATGAGTGTGATGCAAAAAGATATCTGAGACACCTTTCAATCTGCATTTTAAGCAGCTGTGTTCCTGATTTTCTGTTTCTGATATTGCTGGGTCTGTGTCAGTGAGTGCAAGAGTGCTTGCATTGAGGCACAACCTATGAACTCTGCACTTGCTTCACAAATCCAGTTAACAAGGCTCAAGGGCTGTCATGCCAGCTAGACTTTGTAACCGTAATGAGGTAACTATACTTTGACCATTTGGTATTTCAACAATGCAAAGTAGGTGGAGTTATTTTCGGAAGGTGTCGGCACTCCCAGACATTTTTGCAGCGTGTCAACAATGAACTGTGAACTCTGGTTTATTTTATAAGTTTACACTATCAACTCTTATTCAAGGCAAGAGAATAAGGAGCAGTGCCCTGACACACTATCATCTATCTCAAAATTACTACCCTGTTTCGTAGGTTACAGGTCAACGTGAAAAAACAGCACTCCTAACAACATCAAAAATGTGCAGTGTTTTGAACAGCAAAATGTGGTGCACATCTGGAAACATACTGCTAAATTTCACATTACTCTCACCATTAACTTAATACTCACCCTTTTTGCAACACTGTCCAGAATAGAGCTCCTCCCATTCAATTACAGTGCACAAAACAGATGGTCAGAAATAGGCTTTCATAGAATCATGGAATAGAATCCTCTTGGTGCAGGAGGCCATTCATCCCATGGCCTCCTGGAATCATGGAATAGGATCCTTAAACTGATTACCCCAAGGCAGATGGACAGTTAATTCTATGCATCGCTGACCAGTGCTCAAGGGGCCAGTGCTGGGGAAAACAAAGCTCCCACAGATTCCATCTTATTGCACAAAGAGCTTGTGGTCATTTTTGGCTCTCAAAGTTCTCTTGCTAGGATTAATTCTCTGGCTTGATGTTTTATTACCCTGTGGATTAGATCTGGAAAACAAGTACAATAGTGAAGGAATAGTTCAGAGACAGGTGGGCAAGATATTATTTTTGATGCGTGAAAGTGGATATTTTTAGGAAACTGTGAAGGGACCAGCTCAATCAATCTGGTCTCTCTATACATTCTTAATGCAAATTTTTATATTCTTAAAAAAAAGTATGCAATTTCAGAACATTTAACAATGTGAGCGTAAAAGCTGATCATAAGCAACTGATTTACAGGAAAATAGATTAAATATTACAAAATAGCATGAATTGATTCAGCATTGGTTTTCAGAAGGAATCTCTTTGGTGCTGTCACCTTCTATATAAAGCACCTTAAAAATACTCTGTTCAACTGAAAACTGGAGCATTCCAATTTTACGATCACAGAACACATCCTTGGAAGTTCTCCCTCTTCTCATTTAGACTTTCAGTATTTCTCTTTGAACGCAAATAGAAACTTCACCACAGACACATCCCCTGCCCATAGTACGTCACTTGAGCTCCCCACACACATCCTTTCCCAAAGGGCCAGCATCGCAATAGTCCAGCAAGCCTTTCTCATTGTCATAATGCATTATTACAACACACATTTTTGAAAAACAAAATAACTGGGGAGATTGAACATGAAGTAGTCCTCTCAGGCGATCTGGTCGGTGTTGAGGGAAGTGGGCACCATTGCCAAATTCAGCCTCACCCTTTCGTCACTAGTTACTGATCAAGATTGAAAACCACATCCGTTACCGAAACCTTAATTCTGTGACTTGAAGTCAAATATTGCACTCCTCCTTCCACTCTTGCGGGGACTAACTAGCTCAACACACTAGCTCAGCACACCCTTAACCGTCGACTCTCAAAGACAATTCTAATATACACCAGAATTGTTTCTGAAGAGCAAATGAGTTAATAAAACACAGCAATGACAGCAGCAACCTAGAGGAAGCTCACCAAAGCTCCTTCAAAATCACAATATCTAACACGGAGAAGAACAAGGGAGGCAAATACATTGGAACACCACCACCCACAAGTTCTGCTCCAAGTCACTCATCAACTGACTTGGAACCATATTGACGTTCCTTCATCATCATTGGGTCAAAATCCTGGGACTCCCTCCACAACAGAACTGTGGGGGCATCCACACCACATACACTACAATGATTCAAGAAGGCAGCTCAGCTCCGCCTTCTCACGGTCAATTAGCGATAAGCAATAAATGCTGGCCTAGTCCGTGACACTCAACTCCCAAGAATGAATATTAAAACAAATCAAAAATCAGCAGCCACAATTGCAGTCTCACCAGATTCCGTAAGTCGAAGACATATCCTCCAGGCATACCAATGGACAAAATGACACACATGCAATATTATTCTTCACCGACTATGAAGCACTTTGGGTCACCCTGAAGATGGTGATAGAGTTCTAAATACGCTCTCCCATGTTTGGAACTCTCTTCCAGAGGGCAATTCATGCTAGATCAATTGTTCATTTTAAAACTAAGATGGCAAAACTCTTAGGAATATAGAAATTCAGAGATTTGGGCGTGCAGGTCCACAGATCTTTGAAGCTGGCCACACAGGTGGACAAGGTAATCAAGAAAGATCAGACGATTCGGGGGCCAAGTGGGGGAGGGAGGCTCATGTCCTGGCCTTCTCCTCTCTGGTGGCCCGGACACGGATTTTGCTGGGATGAAGGGACTTGGAGCCCCCGAAGTCAGGTGTGTGGGTCAGCAATATGGCAGGGTTCTCAGCCTGGAAAAATTTCAAGTTCACCTTGAGAGGATCAACTCAAGGGTTCGCCCAGAGATGGCAACCGTTCATCGACTTCAAAGAAAATTTAACGTCAGCAGTAAGGAGGGGGGGGGGGGGGGGGAAATAGGAGGCATGGCAGTGCTAGATAAGGACAGGGAACTCAGTATACTGGTAATTAGGGAATAGGGCATGGGCAGTAGGGGCATTGTTTTTTTTAGTTTTTTTGCATGCGTCGGCCCATGCGGTTGTTTAAGAAATATTAATGTGTTCAACTGTGAAAATTACAAATGCTTCAATAAAATATTTTTTAATTTTAAAAAGGTAATCAAGAAATCAGACGGAATGCTTGCCTCCATTGAACGGGGCATCGAGTATAAAAACTGGGATTTGTCTGGGCGGGGAAGTCCCCGTGGGTGAGGAAGGTGATGCTCGAAAGGAACAGAGGGGAAGTGGGGCTGGCGTTACTGAACTTTAGTAACTATTACTGGGCGGCCAACATAGCGATGATAAGGAAATGGATGGTGGGTACGGGGTCGGTTTGGGAGCGGATGGAGGCTGCCTCATGCAGGAGCACCAGTTTGGCAGCCCTGGTTACGGTGCCTCTGCCGCTCCCACCGGCACGGTACTCCACCAACCCTATAGTGGTAGCAGCTCTTCAGATCTGGGGCCAGTGGAGGGGGCATATCAGGGAAGTGAGAGCATCAGTGTGGACCCCAATCTGCGGCAATAATCGATTTGCCCCGGGGAACATGGACAGTGGGTATTGACTGCGGCGGAGGGCAGCGATTGCGAGGGTGGGTGATCTGTTCTTGGAAGGGAGCTTCCCAAGCACGAGGGCGTTGGAGAGAAGTTTGGGCTGGCGGGAGGGAATTACTTTAGATACTTACAGGTGTGCGTTTTCGTGCGCAGGCTGGTGCCGTACTTCCCTCCTGCCAAAGAGGAAGTAGGACAGGGTAGTATCGAAGGGAGAGGTAGGTGAGGGTAGAGTCTCAGACATTTACAAAGAACTAATAGGAGCAGAGGATACACAGCCTGAAGACCAGGAGCTTAAGTGGGAAGAGGAGCTCGAGAGGGGGGGGGGAAAGAGGAGGAGAGATGGAGGACGGTATTTGGGGAGAAGCTCTGAGCAGAGTAAACACGACCGCAACATGCGCCAGGCTCAGTCTGATCCAGTTTAAGGTCGTGCACTGGGCCCACATGACGGTGGGCCAGATGAGTAAATTCTTCGGGCTGGAGGACAAGTGTGCCAGATGCGCCAGCTAATCACGTGCACATGTTCTGGTCGTGCCCTAGACTCAGGGGGTACTGGCAGGGATTCGCGGATATCATGTCCTGGGTTTTGAAAACTGGGATGGCAATGAGTCCTGAGGTGGCAATCTTTGGGGTGTCGGAGGACCCGGGAGTCCAGGAGGAGAAGGAGGCCGACGTCTTGGCCATTGCTTCCCTGGTAGCTCGGTGACGAATAGTGTTGACATGGAGGGACACAAGGCCCCCCGAAGACCAAAGTATTGCTATCGGACATGGAAAAGTATTGCTATCGGACATGGCGAGCTTTCTCAGTCTAGAGAAAGTTAAGTTCGCCTTGAAAGGTTGACTATCGGGGTTCGCCCGAAGGTGGCAACCATCTGTACAGTACTATACAATGTCATTGTTTTATATGCCAAAAATTCCTCAATAAAATTGTTTATTTCTTTTTAAAAAGCCGGAAGTTGAGGGATGGCCTGATCGAGGTCTACAAGATTATGAGGGGCATGAATAGAGTGGATGGGCAGGCACTCTTTCCCAGGGTGGAGGGGTTAGGAGAGGTTGTGGAAGCAGATACATTAACGGCGTTCAACGGCATCTTGACAAACACATGGATAGGATGGGTATAGAGGGATATGGCACAAGGAAGTGCTGAAGGTTTTGACAAAGGTTGGTATCATGACAAGTACGGGCTTGGAGGGCTGAAGGGCTTGTTCATCAAACATACAGTGCAGAAGGAGGCCACTCGGCCCATCGAGTCTGCGCCGACCCACTTAAGTCCTCACTTCCACCCTATCCCCGTAACCCAATAATCCCTCCTAACTTTTTTGGTTACTAAGGGCAATTTATCGTGGCCAAACCACCTAACCTGCATGTCTTTGGACTGTGGGAGGAAACCGGAGCACCTGGAGGAAACCCAGGCCGACATGGGGAGAACGTGAAGATTCCTCACAGACACTGTGAAGCCACAGTGCTAGCCACTTGTGCTACCATGCTGCCATGTTCCTGTGCTGTGTTGTTCTTTGCTTTTTGATAAAGTTTATTAGTCAAACGTATTAAGGATATGGGGCGAAGGCAGTTATGTGGCTTAGGTTGTAGATCACTCATGATCTCACTTAACAGCAGAACAGGTTCAATCAGCTAAACGGCCTCCCTCTGCTCCTGCGCTCTTTCTATTTACAAGAAATAAATGAGCGAGTGTAATGATTCTGGGACTCAAAGGGCCCTGTGGTGATGCTGATGATATTTGCTGTTAGTCTGGGGGAGGGTTGGAATTCAGTTTCTAGCCACTTTTGAGTTTTTGACTAAATCGTCAGACGCTCCACAAATCTCTTCTCAGGATGAATCCCTGACAACAGATTGTGTTATTATTTAAAAGTTTACAGCACAACTTGATATAAAAATTAAAACTCTAATTAGATGCTACGCTATGTTGAATGAACCCTCTTTACCTGTGTCCACATCCCGTGGGGATCAATGTAGAAGAACAAACTACAGATGCTCGAAATCTGAAATCTAAGCAGCAAATGTTCTCACTAAGTGGGTCAGCTGCGCAAAAGATGGGATCATCTTTGGCTGAAGGTTCCTACCAGGAACATCTTTTCATCTGAGATCCTGTTTTGCTTTTATTTTGCCCAGGAGACTCAGCCATATGCCATATACAGAACGTCAGGTACACTCCTATTCCAGTACAATGTACTGGGAACTTGGTTTTTAATTCCACCCTGACCTCGCTCCTGTTTTTCTTTTTAAACTCTCCCCATCTCTTTCGCTTCTCCCAGGGTTATGGTGCCCTTTTTGAGTTTTAACTTTTTGTGCAAGAGCATAGGATTTTCTCTTCAGCCCCAAATCCCGTTGGTCATGGGCTTGACCAACATAAAACATCTAAAGCACAGCCTGCGCGGCTCTTTCTATTGGTTTCAAGAAGCAGTTAGATATAGCACTTAGGGCGAAGGAGATCAAAGGATATGGGGGAAAGCAGGATCAGGCTATTGAGTTGGATGATCAGCCATGATCATAATGAATGGCGGAGCGGGTTCAAACATGTTTTTAATGTTTCTTGGCCAGCAGATGCACGGGTGGCCCAAGATTCATTGGATCTTAGAGATGCCAAACACAGAGCTGAAGACAAAGGTAAGTTTTACTTTCATTGCATGAATTTTGAATCTTTTTCACGGCACACTTTTGGGAATCACTGCTCTACTCTGACGTCAATTTATGCAGATCTGATTTCTGATGGTCTTAGGGTGATTTAGCATGGACTGTCAAATTGGGCTTGTTTCTATAACTGAACCGATCTGCTCTGTAATAACCTGCCTGCGGGGAGAGATGCAAACTGGAGAGTTTCTTAGGGCAATTACCGTGCACACCACAGTCAAAATGTTTATAAAGCATATTATACATTCAATTGGCTCATTTGGAAAACATGCTTCCTTTTTTGTTGCAGGCTTACATTGCTGGCACAATAAGTTCCCAGTGTTGGTTGCACTGTTTATCTCCAGGAGGCAAACTGAACCCTAGTGTCCGACAGTTGCCTACATTGACCAATTACACAATCCCAGTGATTCAGCCAGTTTCTTCTTACTCTGTGCTCGTTCTTCATGTAATCAACACCCTCCTTCTCTGCCAGATCAGAGAATCTTACACTGAAAATAGCTGGAGGTCACACCTGATTAGTTTCAGAGATCTCCATTACCTGGATAGAGAGTAACCAATAAACACTCATTTCCCAACATTACGATCTCCACGTAGCCTTCATCAAACTGACACTCAAGATCCCGAATGCTGGGAGTATCGAATGAACGAGAAACAGGATGGTTCCAATTACCCATTTCATCTCAAAATATCCTTCACATAAATTGATTGCTAAATCTTGTTCTAACACCATCCAAACACAACAGGATCAGTGAGTCCATTCAGCATCTTCCCTGGGCAAGACCACAACTTCCTACAGGCTCCTGTCCATCACAAAGTCTCCACCTTGGGCAGCAGCATCACAGATCATTATTTCCCCAATCTCTATATAGGAGGTGGGTGCTAGAAAAGGAAGAGTACGAGAAAAAGAGCAAGAGAAAAAGGAGACATGAAGAGGAGATGGGGCAGTTGAGGGTGGAAGACGAGGTGGGGGGGTGGCGCGTCTGGAATGCGCTGAGGCTAAAACACAACTCATAGTACCTTGATCTGCATTTAAAATGCTGCAACCTGCAAAGTTATGGTCCAGTGCTGGTCGTGGGATTAAAATGAGCAGATAGTTTCTCTTTTCTGGCCGGCGGAGACATGATGGACTGAATGGCCTCTTTCTGCACCGTAACTTTTCTATGGTTCTATCTTCATTGAGTTTATTGTTCATAGACTAAAATAGCATTTCTGCACCAAAACTAATTGGAGAAATTTAAGACGTTGGTTAAAACAAAAATCAATGGTTAGATAACCCTGACCAGAACGAAATCAATATACCAGTCCTATGTTAACAGTTCAGAACTCTAGTTAAACCATAACTCGAGTGCTACATCCAGTTTGGTTACCGAGTCATGGCGACACATTCGGGGCATGGGAAGCACATGCAGAAAGGAGTCACAAGAGAGAAGATCTGAAAGAATTATAGAAATGAGTTACGGAAATGAAAAAGGTAAATTAAAGTTTTATTACCAATTGCTTAAATTTAAATTGGGCGTAAAGAAAAAGTGGACACAGTTTAAAGCTAAAAACAGACAGATCTGGACTGGTTCCATGAAATTCAGAAGTTTCATGAATGGACTCCAAGGAGACAGGAATCCTAAAATCAACTGACACAGACTTTAGTGTTAAGAGTGTGAAGATAGGAGGAGATGGGCATTCAGCTGTACAGGAGGGGGCAAGTGACCAGAGGGTTGCCTTTTAAAAATAACTGGTAAAAGTGATTTCTGGTCGTAAACATAAATTTTTTAACTGTTATGTTGTAACCAGCAGTTTAAAAGCAAATAGTGTCATAAAGGATAGACTAGCCACCCAGAGCATTTGAAAGTCTTTGAATCTGTAAGGAACCTGCTACATCAGATTTGGGCAGCACGGTAGCACAATGGGCAGCACGGTAGCACAAGTGGATAGCACTGTGGCTTCACAACGACAGGGTCCCAGGTTCGATTCCCCGCTGGGTCACTGTCTGTGCGGAGTTTGCACGTCCTCCCCGTGTCTGCGTGGGTTTTCTCCGGGTGCTCCGGTTTCCTCCCACAGTCCAAAGACATGCAGGTTAGGTGGATTGGCCATGATAAATTGCCCTTGGTGAACAAAAAGGTTAGGAGGGGTTATTGGGTCACGGGGATAGGGTGGAAGTGAAGGCTTAAGTGGGTCAGTGCAGACTCGATGGGCCGAATGGCCTCCTTCTACACTATGTTCTATGTATCATTGTCTGCTTCGTGCATCTCTTTTTTAATTCCTGTCCTGCAACCGTAAGGATTTTGTTTTAAAGTACAGACTTTGGTCAAACTGAAAACTGGTCTCATGTACTGACCCAGGACCTCCCTTAACACTCTGCGGCAGCAGGGTAGCATGGTGGTTAGCATAAATGCTTCACAGCTCCAGGGTCCCAGGTTCGATTCCCGGCTGGGTCACTGTCTGTGTGGAGTCTGCACGTCCTCCCCGTGTGCGTGGGTTTCCTCCGGGTGCTCCGGTTTCCTCCCACAGTCCAAAGATGTGCGGGTTAGGTGGATTGGCCATGCTAAATTGCCCGTAGTGTCCTAAAAAAGGTTAAGGGGGGGTTGTTGGGTTACGGGTATAGGGTGGATACGTGGGTTGAGTAGGGTGATCATGGCTCGGCACAACATTGAGGGCCGAAGGGCCTGTTCTGTGCTGTACTGTTCTATAATTCTATAACCTGTGATATCATTTTGATGGGCTTGGAAAGCAGGCAATTGGTGCACACAAAATTCTGGGACATCTTCCTGTTCTTGATTGGAATTGGTGGAGCCTGTCAGAAGATTCTGGAAAGCCCGCAAGCTCCAGTTTGTCTCTCAGTTCTGGTCAGACATCAAGAACAACCAGGAACGCTCGCCCTATCAGGTCTGTGAAAGTTTAAATCCGATTGAAAAGCGTGAGAGCGGAAACTGACCTTCCTCTCTGCAGTCAGTTTAACCCGTGTAAGTTCCATCAGAAGTGATCTTGATCTGCAAACACCCCAGACAAGCAGTCGGTGTGTGAAGCGGACGGACAACCTTTGTTTAAATTCTCAGATAGAGAATTCTAAGATGGTCTCAGTGAAACTGGGAGTCAATCTGCTGATGGAGGCCCGTCAGAATTGAGCCGATCTCAGATAGGGGATTCTCAGTGTGAATATCCTGATTGTTAAAAGTGAAAGTAACTTTCCAGAGAGAACTCTGCAGCCTGCAGATTCTAGTTGAAGACCACCACTAGAAGATCACTGGCAAAAAGTACGCTACCTCGGCAGCCATCTCATGCCCGTTTAATCCCTGTTATTTTCAATCCTTTCCCTGCTCGAACTGTCTTGTGTGTGTCTCGGTGGAGGGTGGGTCAGGGTTTGAGGAATAGTTAGATTAACAGAACATTGTTCCATTCTTAGTATTATATGTTCATATTTTTCCTTATTATAAATAAACAGCTTTTTAAATACTTACAAATCTGGTGCCTGTAACTCATTGGAGCGGTCAAGGATCAAAGATCTCAGGAAAATACACACATTATTGGTTAATTCACTTATGTTGGGACTCCGGGGTGTTTGGACTGGAATTGACCGCACACTAGCACCAGGGTGGTGTTCATGTCTGATCCAGCCACATAAGATTTCAGAATCAGCTGGAAATCAGATAAAGGGAGAGTTAAAATGGCTCAGATCACTCAAACCCAAACCAAGGGCTCCAATTGGAGCCACACTCAGCCTCCCTGCCCCTCCTTAGTTGGACCACATCACAAAATCTCTAAAGTAGCCCAAAGTTATTTTTAAGGAGTGCACTAGCACCAGCAAATCCAGCATCCACTACTACTCGTATTGAGACAATTCATGGCGTTCATTGGGGAGGTGAGGTGAGGAAGGAAGATGGTGGACTCTTTAGTGGAGTGGAGTTTCTTATAATATATTTTCTCCACACAGACTCTCCATTTGTCTAGGACGATTTAGAGGAAACATCTGAATGGGACCAGCCTCTCCAGAACTGCAGCTGATTGCAGGGTCAAGCATTTTGTAGAAACCAGAAGGCAGCTCTCCGTGAGAGTATCAAATGAGCAGGAATTGCTCTCAGCTGACTGCGGCAATAAAGCAATCGTTAATTACCCAACAGGGATTAGATTTAAGAAAGGAATGCTAATCTCATTTCCAACAGGCTGAACCCTGGTGCTGAGTAGAACACCAATGTTATGATCTCACCCAGTTTAAACACAATATCACACCGACAGTCACAGAGAAAGTAGTCAATTGTTAGCCTGGTGCACGTTGGCTGCCGCTTATGGTTCAGCCTGTTAATTATTCACTTTCACTAAGAAGGTGAAGAGGCTGTAGCCTGGGAATACTCTTACTGATGGACTGGATGGTTGAATTTGCATCTGGGAGCAGAATCTCATTAGCCCAGGCAAGTACCTTTCAAACTGAAAGACAATTCCACCCAGGATATGCATTAACACAGATGGGCACTAAAGCACAAACACCTGCAGGGAGATCCTTTACCATTCAGCAGGTTTCACGGACACTTACATTATTTACTGTATCGGATAGGGATGCCTAGATAGCAAGCTGATAGTTTCTGAACCTCACTTATACTGTGCCAGAGTGGCAACATCTAAAATGAAGCCCCTCAGCTGAAACTGAATTTTCTCTCAAGAATTATGACATTTCATATGCTAACAACATTGCATTTCCTGCATTGCATTTCCTGGAATGCAAACTTTGGGAGTATGGAGATAAACAGGATTCTGATCTGCAATAACCAGTCAGATGCCAGGCGACGAGGTGCTCATTAGGAGCACACTTCAGAAAACCAACTTCTTGTTCAAGTCCCCTTGCACTCACCGTCTTTCCCCGAGATCAATTGTGCAGGAGTGCGCAATTCAACTCTCTACTTCAGCTATTTCAATTTGTACACCACAATCCTCAGGAGGATAGAGGCAGCAGCTGTTCCACACAACTAAAATAGCTCAATGGTATTGACAATAGTGCAATTAAAAATAAAAGTAAGTGATTGCATGGGGATGCATCTTTTTGAATTTAGACAGGATTTACCAGTAATGTAATTGCCAAATGCTATCATATTTAAATTCAAAACGATCAAATTGGAATTACACCATGTGCAGAATCCTCCCTCAAAATGGGTACCATGATCAGATGTTTTCCTTATTTAAATCATCGTCCTTTAAATAACACAGATGAGGAACATGGCACTTCTGGGGTCCAAAGAAACTCATTAATTTAAGAGGCTCCTGGATGAATACAATATTAGTTGCTGAGGCCCATGTCTGGTTCAGTTGGTGACACTCCCCAGAGTAAAGGCTCTTTGGAACGGGCTGAGCGAGCAGGCCAAGCTCAGGGCACAACAGAAGAATGATCTTCCTGCACAATTCTAATCTTTTACACATGAAGGTTCCTGCAGTGGTATTTCCAATTGTGGATCATCAGGGTTACAGTGAACAGAGTGCAGAGAGACAACACAGCACAGCCAGAGAGATTAATGTAGCAGTTTAAGGTGCTTCATATTAAGCACTGTAAATTTGCCTGGTATATCTCGTTGCAGGGACAGCGAAGATCAATTTTTGATAGATTTCCTGGATTTTCTGTTGGAATTATTCCTGCTCTTGATCCAGATTAGGGGAAGGATTTTAATGTAATAACGGGGAGGGGGTGCAGCATGGACCTTGAATTGACAAATTTTTCTCATCTTTTTTTCCAATATTAATTCATGGGATATGAGCACTTTTGGCCAGACCATAATTTATTGCCATCCCTAACTACCCTTCAGCAGGCGGTGATGAACCACTCTTGCATTCAATGTGGTGTAGACAGACTGTTAGGGAGGGAGTTTCATGCTCCCGACCTACCAAGAGTGAAGGACAGCTATATATTTCCAAGTAAAGATGGTGTGTGAGCTGAAGGGGAACTTGCAGCTTTGGTATTCCTGTGCATCTGCTGCCATTGTCCTTCTAGCTGGTAAAGTTTATGGGTTCAGATCTAGAAGATTGTACAATCCACAGACTCAGCGGAAGCCCACCCGCACTCATCACAGCAGGACCCAAGAAACTACTTGGCCTAGGGACTTTGCATTTGCAAATTAAAATAAGTGGCTTTAGAAGGTGCCTTGACAAGTTGCTGCAGTGCAGCTTGGAGATGGTGCACGCTGCTGCCACTGTGTGCTGATAATGAAGGGAATGGCATTTAACAGAGTGTGTAGGCTGATCAAGCGGGCTGCTTTGCCCTGAATAGTGTCGAGCTTCTTGAGATGCTATTGGAGCTGTGTTCAGTCAGGCAAGTGGAGAATATTCCATTTCATTCCTGACTTGTACCTGGTGGTGGACAGGCTTTGAAGGAGTCAAGAAACAAGAGCCTCACCACAGAAATTCCAGTCCTCTGACCAGCTCTTGTAGCCACATTTATATGGCTGGTCCAGTTCAGTTTCTGACCAATGGTATCCTTCAGGATGTTGATAGTGGAGGATTCAGTGATGGTAATGCCATGGGGAGATGTTTGGATTCTCTCTTGTTGGAGATGTCATTGTCTGCCACAAAGCTTCCTGATACTTGTCAGCCCAAGCCGGGATGTTGTCCGGGTTTTGCTGCACGTGGACACGGACTGCTTCATTAACTGCAAAGTCAGGAGCATTATACGCCATCAGCGAACATACCCACTTCTGACCGTATGTTGGAGGGAAGATCATTGATGAAGTAGAAGTTGGTTGGGCCTGAGACACAACCCCAACGAACTGCTGCAGCTGTGGCCTCACGCCGGGATGATTGGTCTCCAGCAATAACCATCATCTTTCCTATCCAAAGCTAGAAGATTACTGGAAGGCGGTTTTTAGGGTAATCTCTAAAGTGGTGCATGTGAAACTGGACCCGGGCTCTCGGGGGACCATATTCGGGGTGTCGGACCAGCCGGGGTTGGAAATGGGTGCGGAGGCAGATGCTGTAGCCATCGCCTCGTTGATCGCCCAACGGCAGATCCCGTTAGAGTGGAGATCAACCTCTCCACCCTGTGCCCTGGCATGGCGGGGGGGACCTGCTAGAATCCTTGACTCTTGAAAAGGTCAAATTTAAACTGAGGGGAAGGATGGAGGGGTTCTACAATTCATGGGCTTTATTCAATATGCACTTTCGAGAAGTGGAATACATCGAACATTAGGGGGGTGCTGGGAGGGTTGGGGGAGGGGGACTGTATGTGTTAATGGTGATTATGGGTGATTCCGGATTTATTTTTGCCATTTGTTTATGTTAACATGCAGGCTAATGTTTGGTGGGAGGATGTGAACGTTGTTATTAATATGGGGATTGACATTGCATTTGTTACTGATTATTGTTTATTGTTGGTGTAAATTTGGGAGAAAATGTGAAAAATGAGAATAAAAATATGTTAAAAGAAAAACAACCACCATCTTCCTTTGTGCTAGGTATGACTCTAACCAGTGGTGAGTTTTGCCCTATTCTTATCAACTTAAAATTTGCCAGAGCTCCTTGACGCCATGTTCGCAACTCACCCCTGAAATTCAGCTCTCTTTTAAGTTGTAATGTGGTCTTGAGCTGAGTGAACCTGTCAAAGCCCAAGTAAGCAGGTTGTTTTTGAATAATCACTGATTGATAACCCTATTGGTGACAGCTTCCATCATTTTGCTGTTGTTTAAGAGCAGACCAGTGGGGCAATAACTGGTCGGATGGATTTGCCCTGCTTTTTGTGGACAGGACATATCTGGGCAATTTTGCACATTATCAAATAGATGCCAGCGTTGTAGCTGGACTACAACACTTTGGTTATGGAATGTTGTCAGGACCCATAGCCTTTGCTGTATCCAAAGCCTTCAACAATTTCTTGATATCAGCTGGAGTGAATCAAATTAGCTGAAGATTTGTCAGGTAAGAGACCTCAGGAGGGAGCTGACATGAATCATCCACTAATGTAGTCTTTATTTTTCTGAATATCCCACTTTTGGTGGTGGTAGTGGGAGAGAGAGAGAGAGAGAGAGAGAGAGAGAGAGAGATAGAGAGAGAGAGAGAAAAGAAGAAGAAGAAACCCTCATCTGCAGCCATGATACAAATACAGAGCAGTGAGTGTAATTTAATCTGCTATTAGACAATTCATCTGGAGAAGACGACCCTTCAAACTCACTTGAATCAGTGATGCTGTTGAACCTTCCTGTCAGTCTCACTCGGTAACAAACGCAATCAAATCACATGTCCACAAACTGTTTACAATGACATTCCAATTTTGTCAGGGTGCTCAAACCTGCTCCGTCTTATGAGATGGCTGAGCTGGTGTTTGTTCTGTTTAACAATGGTTGGGGGGGGGGGGGGGCTCTCACACAATTTATTTTATAGAATCGTAGAATCCCTACAGCGCAGAATGTATCCATTCGGCCCTTCGAGTCTGCACAAATCCTCCGAAAGAGCACCCGACAGAGATCCACGCCCCCACGATATCCTCGTAACCCAACCTAACCTTTTTGGACACAAAGGGGCAATTTAGCATGGCCGGCCGGTCCACTTAACATTTGTGTGGCAGGAAACCAGAGCACCCGGAGGAAACCCACAGACACGGTGAGAATGTACACACTCCGCACACTCACCCAAAGCCAGAATTGAACCCGGGTCACAAGCGCTGTGAGGCAGCAGTGCTAACCTCTGTGCCAAGGTGCTGTCCTCCACCTTCCCCCTCAGAGTCCTTCAAGGCAAAGCCAGCTACATTGGAAAAACTGCAGGTGCTTAGCTTATAGCACTTGTGTGTGAGGTCTGGTAATTTAACACAGTTGGGAAGAGTAACCTGCGATCCATAAAGATCACAAATATATTCACTCAGCATTCACAAATCAGCAGTCAGAACCAGTGGTGGGCAACCTACGGCCCGGCAGCCACATGCAACCTGTCTGGGTTCTGAGTGAGGCCCACAAAGCATATTGTTGACCCGTTGCCCATGCGCACGGTTACCACATTCTTTTGATTTCCATCCATGTAGTTTCATTCCCACCACTATGATACGCAGATAAAGCAAGGGCAAGTGAGGTGCGTGGGGATTTCACACAACAGTGAGAGTCGTGCACTCCCCTCTGCTTCCGAAGGGTAAATATTTCTAGTTTTATCATTTGAAGTTGATGATAGTTCCATTAATATATAAATTATGAAGCATTTTCCATAACTCGTTATGAAATACTTGGTGTGTATTAAACGTATTTGATCTTGTTCATGAGGTCACGGTTAGTGAACAAAGACTGATTTCAATCGTGCGGCCCACTGAGATGAAGGAGGGCCACTCATGCGGCCCACTCACTAGCCGAGGAGAACTGTCAGGACAGTTCAATTTCAGTCACTGTCACCCTGTCAATTGCTGCATATGAATCAGCTCCTTCTGAATTTCAGCTGCAGAGCATGAGACAAACAAAAGCAAAAGCATCAAAAAACAGGACTCTGTTCAGGTCAGAGCTCATAATCACATCAACTGTGTTCACATGTAGAAGAAGTACAACTCCAGCAGGCCATGGCACATTAAATAGGAATGTAATACACAGTGGCCCATGTACAAGGCTGGGCAAACAGCGTGCGTGTGAACATTAAATTAAAAGGTCTCCACGTTTCTCCAGGCAAGACATAAAAAACCTGCAATGTTTATTTTAGCAATTAACCTCTGCCTTTGGGAATATTTTTCACTGAAGGGAAGAGGTGTTCGCCGAATTATTTTGGAAGAGGAAATGGGAACTGGATGGTGAGAGAGAGAAAGACTGGAATGAGAGAATCTGAATCTATTTCCCACATAAGACTGTAAAGATGATGTACTTCAAATAAGACACTCGAGTCAGCTTTCAGCTGGAACAAAGAAACAGGCATAATCATGCTCCTCTCAACTAGCAACCACAATCAAGGCAAAGAGGACTTCCAAGTTTTGTAGCAAATCAATCACCAGTAGCCATGGTGCTTCGTGTAAAATAAAAAACAGGATGGGGCACAAGTTGCCATGGTAGGGCATCCAACTGTCTGCCGACAGGCTTGTCCTTACATGCTGAGGTTTTGGAAATTCTTTGCTTGGCAAGTTGCTGATTGAGTGAAGTAACAATTTTGCAACGAGGTGAATCAGGGCATCTGGGGCCTGCATGAACAGGACAGGCTCCTCAACCAATCAGATCAATAGGTTATTAACTGTGCATGGACTGAGAAACGGGCGTAAAGTTAGAGTGGGTGAATTCAACGTCAAATATAATGCAGAGGAATGAAGACG
This sequence comes from Scyliorhinus canicula, assembly GCF_902713615.1. Lineage (NCBI taxonomy): Eukaryota > Metazoa > Chordata > Chondrichthyes > Carcharhiniformes > Scyliorhinidae > Scyliorhinus > Scyliorhinus canicula. The sequence continues at coordinate 16,971,196 of NC_052166.1, read as the reverse complement.
AAGAGAAAAACTGGATTAAGGAGAGAAAAAAAGGGAAAAGTTTTTTTTTAAACTTGGAAAATTATATTTTTTAAATCTGCAGCAATTAAAACCTCAAGAAATCAGACCCCACACATGTAAATATTTTCAGTGCCCGAGTGGCTGGCATTATTAACATAAATGGGTACTCAGATTAAAATGGACAAGATTCATCTTTGTGTGGCGAGTTTAGCTTGTGTATATACTTTGAAATGAACGACACCTCATTCAATGCTTTTCAACAATGGCAGACAGCAAAATATCATTTTCACAAATATAACTGAGGAGGGGCTCCACCAGAATAGCAACTTGGACTTGCACACTCAACATGTCATCCCTCACCGGACGGTGCTCTAGCATTTGCAGCTAAATATTAGAAAGGGTGATACTCGCTGTTATTTCAGCAACAAGGCAGTGCTCGACAGTTACAGTCTGCCAGGAACAAATTCTAATCCAGACTACATCAATGGGATACTGAGAGACTGAGACTGATCCAGTGTATTAATGGGATACCAAAAGACAGGGCTGATACTGATCCAGACTGTATTTTTAAAATAAATTCAGAGTACCCAATTCTTTTTTTTTTCCAATTAAGGAACAATTTAATTTGGCCAATTCACCTGCACATCTTGAGCCGGACTGTATTAATGGGATACTGTATCACCAGGATTAATACTGAGTCAAACAGTATTCTAGGATTCTGAGACTGGGACTGATACTGCTTCTGCAGTCTCCACTTGTGACTAAATTAGACAACGAAAACATATTCTGGGTTAGAGGGTAGTGACTGCATATACTTTGCAACACTTTTCCTCCAAGCTGCACAGTTGCTCATTAATCTGAAAGGTCTCATGCAGGCCCTGCACAATTCAGATCCTCTCAGTTACCGCCCAAAGAAATTTGAAGAGGCTGCACACTTAACAAGCTGTCTGTGCACTCCAACATGAAATCAGAGAGTACATGTAGAGTTCCTGCTTAACCTTAAGGTGCCTTAATGCATAATTGTACAGAGTTCATGTTTCTTCAAGGCAAGGAATATTCGCCGTATCTTGTCATTTGTTTTCTTGGCACAGTGGTTAGCACTGCTGCCTCACAGCGTCAGCAACCTGGGTTCAATTCCAGCCTTGAGTTACTGTGTGGAGTTTTTACATTTGTCCCATGTCTGCATGGATTACCTGCGGACGGATGCTCTGGTCCCAACCCCAGTCCAAAGATTTGCAGGTTAGATGGATTGGCCATGATCAATTGCACCTTGTGCCAAAGATCATAGATCATAGAATTTACAGTGCAGAAAGAGGCCATTCGGCCCATCGAGTCTGCACCGGCTCTTGGAAAGAGCACCCTACCCAAGGTCCACACCTCCACCCTAACCCCATAACCCAGTAACCCCACCCAACACTGAGGGCAATTTTGGACACTAAGGACAATTTAGCATGGCCAATCCACCTAACCTGCACATCTTTCGACTGTAGGAGGAAACCGGAGCACCCGGAGGAAACCCACGCACACACGGGGAGAACGTGCAGACTCCACACAGACCCAAGCCGGGAATTGAACCTGGGACCCTGGAGCTGTGAGGCAATTGTGCTAACCACAATGCTACCGTGCTGCCCTTGCAGGTTACAGGGCGAGGGCCTAGGTACGGTGCTCTTTCGGAGTGTCAGTGCAGACCGGATAGGCCGAATGGCCCCCTTCCGCACTGTAGGGATTCCATGATATCAAGGAATATTTAGAACAGTACAGCAGCACAGAACAGGCCCTTTGGCCCTCGATGTGCCGAGCATTGTCCGAAACCAAGATCAAGCTATCTCACTCCGTGTCATTCTGGTGTGCTCCATGTGCCTATCCAATAACCGCTTGAAAGTTCCTAAAGTGTCCGACTCCACGATCACAGCAGGCAATCCATTCCACACTCTAACCACTCTCAGAGTAAAGAACCTACCTTGGACATCCCTCCTATATCTCCCACCCTGAACAGTATCCAAATATGATTTTAAACCCAGTGTTACATTTGTGGAAGTTACTCTTGAGAGCACATACATTTTACACCTGAGAACACGGGGTCCCTTGGATTGGGGAGGGGGGTGGTGGAAAGAGTGTGCAGGCCTCGAAATCATTTTGAACGGTTTAATGTATCCTTTGATGCCCACAGCCCTCCATTCACGATTTGAAGCCACATTGAACTTTGAACAGCAACTGCTGAATGCAATTACTGCACAAAGGAATGGCAAAGGTTGACTGGTACACAACGGTGTTGGTAAACCATTACAAATAAATGTCTTTATTAAGTGGGTAGGGCACTTCTATATAAATTGCTGTGCTTAAACAAAGCGTTATCTACAATTACAATCTCTTCAGCTAGAGTTACAGACTTGGGAATAGAGATCACTTGTACTGCACCTTTTACTTTAATCATTCTTCCTTATTCCATTCTCTATCAGCATTGCTCATTAAACATATCATAGGATGAACGATAGCCAAGTCCCGATAACAGTATTCACTGTATTATATCCTAGTCATAACATAATCCTTTGCTAGGATCCATAACTTTTTATGCAATCAATAAATCCCTAATGGCACAACAGTTGTATGAAGGAAGCATCATCTGCTTACTACTCAGTTTCTGATAAATGCAAATGCATCCTGATGTGGACAGTTTACTGCCACTAGCTGCAGTTGGAAACATTTGCTAATAAAGTGGGCAAGTGTTCAGACCTGAAAGCACAGAAACCCCTCCTAACTCAAACCTACGTAGCACTATTTTAAAGTACCTCTCAGAGTAACAAGCCGTTGCAAGTTCCCTTAGTTATAGTTAGGGCTTAAAATGATTAATGAAGATACCTCCAACACTAGCCCATGCAAATATATTTCCCTTCAACTCCACGCTACTGTCACAATATCAGGAGCATTTTTTTGATTATTTTTTACAACTGGTTTTAAATGCAGGTGAATCTTCTGCTGCAATAGCTCAGGGAACAGATTCTAACAGGTCATTTCCAGAACTCCAGGGAAACACCTTGCCTACTGAGATTCATCCATCAGATGCTCCAGGTTTGATCACCAAGGCTGTGCTGGAGTGGATCCCCAGACTCCATCCAAAGACCTAAGCTCTAAAATACTTACCAGGCCGCTGGAGACACGATAACAACTGTGGCATTTTCAGACGATGGGGATAAAAGTCGGCCAGAAAACCACAGTCTGGTATCTCTCACCAGCATCATTTTCAAATTGCTTGAACATATTGCTCAATGTCAGGTGAAAAAGTACTTTGAAGCTCATAATACCATGGTAGATAGTCAGCATGGTATTTGGGTGAAACAAAACACCAAAACACAACTTTTACAAACCGTCACCTAGCTTCACATGATTAAACCACTCACGTGACAACACTAGGTTTCTTAAAAGGCTTTGACAAAGTTCCTCATGAAAAGCTCTTGCCCAATCTTCACTACAGGAGAATCAAGGGACATTATTAAATTGGATCCGGCACTTCCTTACAACAGAAAGCAAAGAGTGGCATGTGATGGGGAATCATCCTCTCCGAGCGATGGCCACTCCGCAGTGCCCCAGGGAACACTTTTGGAGCCTTTGAGTCTTGATCGACCCTCCCACAAGTTAAAACACAGGATGCGACTATTTGCTGGTGAATGCGTAGTTCATGCAGCAGGGAAAACACATATCAATTCACTACAAGATGATCTGTTGGAATTGAAAACTGGCAGAACAAATGAGAGATGGCATTCAATGTCAGAAGTATAACAATGTGTAACACCAATAAAAGGATTCACCAAGCGTAGGTAGGTTTAAGTTCTGTAATCAAACTTCCCAACAGGCAGATGCACACCATACCTGGGGGTACATCTAAAAAACAATAGCCAATGGAGATTGGATGTTATTTGCGAAATGTGCAAAGAAAACAGAGTTCTTGGATTTTGGAGGAGGAATCTTAATTCCAATATTAGAGTCAAAGTTTCCCAAACATTTGTTTGTCCAATCCTGGAGAATGCAAGTTATGTATTGGACCCTCATATTGTGAGAGACATAATAAGGTTGAATCAATTCAAAGATGTGCTGCACGAACCTGCACAGATCATAAATCAAAGGAGGGAGAAATAACACTGACCATGTTCTACAAAATATGGAATGGCTTGGGGGGAATTAACAAATGATTACCTGGTGCCTTCCAGCAATGATAAAACACAAGGCAGCCATCCACACACACTACAAAGCCCTGAAGATAAAAGCAAACTACTGCAAATGCTGGAATCTGAAATAAAAACAGAAAATACTGGGCAATCTCAGCAGGTCTCACAGCCTCTGTGGAGAGGTCGCCCCAGATGCCATCAGACCTGCTGAGTGTCCAATATTTTCTATTTTTGTTTCAAACTACAACGCCCCATTTGTTTCCAAGACAGAGTAGATCAACAATCTTTCTTCCCCAGGACGATCCCACAATGGAACAAGCTGCCAAAAGAAACTATCACAGCTCCATCACTTGAAAACTTTATGACCCATCTTTGGATTATTTCCATGTAAAAGTTTTTGTTATCAGGGCCACCATCTGACCAGGTAATGCCTGGTTTAGTGAGTGCTACCCGTAGAAAATGTTGACATCTATGATGCTGACACAACTAAAGCAGAAGCAGCATACTCCCATATCAATGTTAAATCAAGCAAAGTTACGTCTTGACAGAAATGCTCGTTTATTGTCAAATAACCTGCCCATACTCACATCTAGGCTCAACTGGATCTGGAAGCTGCTGTATTGAGAGAACATGTGCCTTCAATGCAGCAGTATATATACACCTCAGACTAAAGGGACAATCCTTTAAAACTGAGATGAGGAGGAATTTCTTCAGCCATGGTAGGGTGGTGAATCTGTGGAACTCTTTGCTGCAGAGGCTGTGGAGGTCAAATCACAGTGTTTTTAAGACAAAGATAGATAAATTCTTGATCAATAAGGGGATCAGGGGTTATGGGGAGAAGGCAGGAGAATGGGGATGAGAAAAATATCAGCCATGATTGAATGGCGTAGCACTCGATGGGCCAAGTGGCCTAATTCTGCACCTATGTCTTATGGAAGCGCAAGCGATGCTTTGAACTTTCCCAATATTCAGATCAAGAAATCGCTGATGTCGGACCTCACAATGTGGACTTGGCACCAGGGGATCATCATCAACACATACATATAAATCAGTTCCAGACCAAGGGATGATGTGACCAAAGGGAAGATAAGGAGCAGGAAGGGGCCAAGGCAGGATTTTTGGGGGACTCTGGGTGTGATTGCAGTGGATGATCAAAATCATTGCGCGAGAAACATTGGTTCCATTCAGACAGGCAAGGCGCAGCAACATTTTAGGACAGTCATACGAAGAAAGAAAATTGAGGGGAAATTACCGAGGAGGATGTTGTGGTTGATGACGAGGATAGCTAAGGCACCAGGATTACGGTTACTTAGGCTGTAATTTATGATTCGCAAGGTTAAAACCAAAGTGAAGGGATACAGACAGTAGTCGTGGCAGAGATGCTGGGTGGCAAGAATAAATTGGAAAAGAGAGGGAGGTTCAAGGTGGTGCAATAACTAAAGAAGCCGAGATGAGCTTTCGGAGGAAGGGTATGATGGAATTGGTTTTGAAAGGAAGAGGACTGGAGCAAACGGCATCATTAACAAGTGCAACTAGTGAGAGACACGGTGGGGGGGGGGGGGGGGGGGGGGGGGGGGGCAGTTGAGTGGTCAGGAATTGGGTTTCAAGAGTGAGATGATCATTATGGAGGGACAGCTGTAGCTCATATGGGAGTGTGCTAGCCTTTTAGTCAGAAGATAATGGCTTCAAATCCAGGACTCGCATATCTCCAGGGGGGCTGCCCAAGGAGCAGCGGTGCCAGGTGAGTGGTCTTTTTGTAAAGATTTAGAGTACGCAATTATTTGAGACCCACACAGACATGGGCAGAATGTGCAAACTCCACACAAAGTGCCCCGGAGCCGGGTTCAAACCTGGGTCCTCAGCACTGAGAGGCAGTAGTGTTAACAACTGCGCCACCGTACTGCCCTGGGTGAGCGGTCTTTCAGATGGGATGTTAAACCTAGACCTCCCTCATTTCTCAGGTGGGCATAAAAATATTAAGATCAGATATTTTAAGAGCAGGGACGTTATCCCAGTGTCCAGAACAATATTTATCCGTCAATCAACATAACAAAAATAGATTATCTACAGTTGGAAGGATTGCCAAATGGCTGCTGAGCTTCCTACAATAGCGACGACACTGCAAAATTCATTAACTGTAAATGGTAAAAATGACGATATAAATGCAAGTCTTTATTTTTTTCCTTTAGAAATGTTCTCACATATAGCACTTGTGTAAGCAACTCAACACCCACACATCATGCTCATAGGGTGGAAATGACGTTTTTTTGTGACGGCAAGTAAACAGCACAGAGGATTTTGGTGGAACTGTTTTTGGTGACTTGTACTTCAATCATTTTTATTTAAACTCGATTAATCGGTCAGTGGAAAAGGCTGTTGTCATATAGGAAATAAATCCTTATTCTGCGAGGATTGGGAAAAGCTGGGGGACACTAATGTGGGAGAAAATAACAAACCAAGGTTCAGATTCAGAGAAGGCAATGAGAGCAGAATGAACTCAATGCCCAGTTTGTTATAGGTAAAATTTACATACTGTATTGGGGTTGCAAGGACACAGGACACAAATTGATGCCCTTGTACTCTTTGGGTCGACAAACCTTAAATGACGAGAGCTTGGAAGATATCAATGCTCCATCAGAAGGGGACATTTATTCAAGACTGCAATGATTTAGAAAAACTGGCAAACGCAAAGAGAATAATAGAGAGGCCATTTCATCAGATGCTGATAAGGCTGAACCTTGATTATTAATTGTATTAAGCACAACAGGTACCTTCAATTTACTGAGCCATGATTTGGTGAGAAAGGCATGGGGAGCTAGTGCTTTTTTTATAATCATTTTTCTGGTAAATTTAATGTTCATTAAGATTAGGCATATTGGTAGCAAATGAAACATTTCCCCTTTTGTGGTACCAAGAGTCAACATCAAGCATTACTTGGTCGAATAGAGGGGTTATTCAACCTTGCCCCTCACCTGAAATGTGGTGATCCTCAGGTTAAATCACCACCCTCTCTCCTCAAAGGGGAAAGCAGCCTATGGTCATCTGGGACTATGACGACTTTACTTTTACTTCAGTTTGAGCGTTACTCTCCTTCAACCACTGAAGAATAGCCCTTATAATTCAGTAGTTATTTTACTCAAAATGAAGCCAAATTTAAGCAGCTCTCAGTCATGAGGACATGACCACCAGAAACTGGATTGGAAGTATCCAGACTGATTTCACATGGAGTACTCTTGCAACCTAACGCAAGATGATTTGTAAGTAAGACTACACCTGTAAGACAATGGAACAGGAATACAAGTTGCTAAAAAGACATGTTCAGGACTAACGTCAGGAAAGATTTCTTCATGCAGAGTTATCAACACCTGAATGAGTCTCAGGACGATGTAGCAGATAGAAATTCTGGCATCATTTAACGGTGGGTGAACTTTGTGATGATGGAACTGTTCTTTTGTATGGATATGATGACCTCCACTATTGACCCATCTTTTGAACCTGTCCTAGTTTTCTCTAACACTGGTCCTGTACCTTTCTCATCAATGATGTATTGTAAAACACGGAGCTACAGCTCAACCAGTGATCTCGTCTTTTCACCTGCAATAGAATTACCGTATATACTCGCGTATCATGCAATCTCGCGTATCATGCGACCCCTAAATTTTAGACCCCAAAACATGATTTTATGCTATACCTCATGTATCATGCGAGTCACTTTTTTGAGACACCAAATGAGATACCAAATTACGCAGTTAACAACCGCCGTAAACAACCAGCTGTTTTGCGGTTTCTAATCACGGTAATAAGCAGTTAACTAACGCGCAACACATAACGGTAGAATACATTCTACCATTAGCCACTATGGAGAAAAGATCTTCCAAGAAATATACTGCCAAATTGAAGCTGCAAGTCGTTGCCGAAGCGGAACACAGCAACAACGTTAAAGCTGCAACGCTGTTTGGTGTCGGAGAAAGCTGTGTCCGCAACTGGAGAAAACAGAAAGAGAAATTGATGGAAAGTCCTTCCTATAAATGCGCTAATCGCGGGTCGAAATGTCATTGGCCGCAATTAGAAGATAACGTCTCAAAATGGGTGTCCGGAAATCGGGAAAATGGTTATATTGTAACTCGATCTAAAATTAGACTTTATGCTTTACGAGAAGCAAGAAACATGGGCATTCGTGAGTTTACTGCAAGTCCTGGATGGTGTACGCGGTTCATGAAAAGACATGACTGTGTTAAGAAGAAAAACAAAAATTGCACAGAGACTCCCAAAAGAATTAGAAGAAAAAGTGACTAGTTTTTAAACATTTGTAATCAAACATCGCAAAGCTAACAGCTATCAGTTATCGTGCATTGGAAACATGGATGAAACACCCGTGAATTTTGATATGCCATCAAACTCAACCGTTAATAAAGTCGGTGAGAAAAGTATTTTTATCAAAACTACAGGGCATGAAAAGACACATTTTACGGTTGTACTAACGTGTATGGCAGATGGGACGAAACTTCCTCCAATGGTTATCTTTAAACGGAAATTAATGCCCAAAGTAAAATTTCCAAATGGTATCGTTGTCCATGTCTATGAAAAAGGTTGGATGAACGATAATGGTTGCAAGATTTGGCTGAAGAGAGTTTGGGAATCAAGAGCAGGTGGTTTACAACGCCCAAAAAGTTTACTTGTGTGGGATATGTTTAGGTCACATCGCATGGATTCTGTTGTGAAAGCTGTTCGCGAATCAAACACCGATATAGCAATCGTCCAGCTGGCTTGACTAGCGTCATTCAGCCACTTGACGTTGGGTAAAAGAAGCATGGGCTGAGATAGATGCAGATTTGATTGTTAAAGCATTTAAAAAATGTGGAGTAGCAAATGCTTTGGATGGAAGTGAAGATGATGCTATATTCGAAGATGCAGGAGAAGAGGATGAAAATATTGAAGACCTGGAAGATGATCAGTATGACGACTGCCTCGATGAAGAAGAATTCCAAGCTTTATTTGATGATGACACTGATAGCAATGAAAGCGAATTTGACGGATTTTAGTTAACCTGCAAAAGTTTGTTTTAATAGTTTTTTTTATTAAAGTTTTATTAAAGTTTGTTAATTAACCTACATATGTATTCCTGTTTTATATTTCATTATGTCCATAATAATGTCCATTTGACTTTCCGTTAATGGATACGGTCTGCTTAACAGCCTAATCTTGACCAGTACTTCACACCCGAAATTTTGTATCTCGCGTATCATGCGACCCCCCAAATTCAAGTCAAAATTTAGGTCTTCAAAGGTCGTATGTTACGCGAGTATATACGGTAAAAACAAATTTCAGCCCTTTACCTGAAGTTTCAAAAACTCAACTCCATCCAGCCTAATTACCAACAATCAATACAAAGAACAGCAAAGGATCAGGACCTTCGGCCCTCCAAGCCTGCACCAACCATGCTGATTATCTAAACAAAAACCTTCTGCACTTCCGGGCCCGTATCCCTCTATTCCCATCCTATTCACGTATTTGTCAAGGTGCCTCTTAAACGTCACCATCGTACCTGCTTCCACCACCTCCCCCGGCAGTGAGTTCCAGGCACTCACCACCCTGTGTAAAAAAATTTGCCTCGTACACCTCCTCTAAACTTTGCCCCTCGCTCCTTAAACCTATGTCCCCTGGTAATTGACTTTTCCACCTTGGGAAAAAGCTTCTTTAATAAATCCTAAAGAGGGACCAAGGAGCTCTGAGTAACCAAGTGAGATAAGACACTGCCACACCTGAGATAGTCAACATAGGGAAAATGAAGATATAATTGTTAATAGGGAACAGAATGACACAAGCAAGAACATAAAGGGAAACACAGGAGGCTATATTTCGTAGCTGTCATGGAATCAGAATTTTGAAACATGTGGGGGCAAAGTCAGTCAGTCATAAAATTTATTCTGGTGGCATTTAAACCAGAAACAGGTAGCAAGGAGAGTATAACTGTAACTTTTATGTTCTTTATATGCATCAACATGCCGTACAGCTAACAAATTATTTTTGAGACAATTGCTGATATTTTGTAGGTAACTATCCAGTTCCTCTGTTTTTTCTAATGTTGGTTGAGGGATTCATGTTAACACGGACAAAGAGAGCTCCATTGTTCGTCTTTTAAAAAGTGACATTAAAATCTTTCCACAGATGGCACTTCTGACAATGCAGCACTCCAACACCACCATGCTGGCTGATTAACCTAGATGCTGTGTCAAACTCAGGAATAATCATAGAGACACAAGTCAATAAAAGACTTGCATTTTTATTGCATCTTTCACAACCACAAAACATCCCAAAGTGTTTTACAGCAAAGTAAATATTTTTGAAGTGTAATCAGTGTTGTAATGTAGGAAATGCAGCAACCAATTTACACACAGCAAAATCCTACAAACAGCTCCGTGATAATCACCAAGTAATCCATCTATATGATGTTGATTGAAAGATATATATTGGCCAGATAAGCAGAAACAAGTTACCTGTCTTTTGAAATGGAGCCATGATATTTTATGTCCACCTTAGGAGGCAGACAGGACCTTGCTTAAAGAATCTTCAGAAAGACTGCACCTCAAACAGTGCAGCATTCCCTCAGTAATGCACCACAGCATCAGCTTTGATTTTGGTTACCCAGGTGCTGGAGCGGTACTTGAACCCATAACTTTGGGACTCAAGAGAGGAGTGTGCTACCAAACACAGCATGCTGACATACTTAACGTCACTCAGCTGTTCACACTCTCCAAACAAAGAACCTATCCTACTGAGGAAAATACCAATGAATCACTAATAATCTTTATCACAAGGAGGCTTACATTAACACTGCAATGAAGTTACTGTGAAAGGCTCTCAGTCGCCACATTCCGGCGCCTGTTCGGGTACACAGAGGGAGAATTCAGAATGTTCAAATTACCCAACAGCACGTCTTTCAAGACATGTGGGAGGAAGCCGGGAATCGAACCTGGGACCCAGAAGCAACGAAGCAATAGTGCTACCCATTGTGCTCCAGTGCTGCACACTTGGACAGAATCAAACAGCTTGAGAAGCGCCTGAATTAGATAGAAAGTAATTTGGAGCCTTGAATTCCTCTAGAAACCCAAGTATCAGAAATAATCATTCACATGTAACAATATTTGCTTGTTCTGAGCAGTAAGGTAGCAGGAGTTTGGATTCCAGTAGTGGTGGCCATCCTGTTGTGACCAATTATTTTCACGGGATGTGAGCATCGCTGGCTAGGCCAGCATTAATTGCCAATTCCTAATTATCGTCAACAAGACGGCAGTGAGCTTCCTATGTGAAGTGCTGCATCCCATGTACTGTAGGTACACCCAAGGTGCTGTTAAGGGAGTTCCAGGATTTTGACCCAGTGAAAGTGAAGTTACTGCAGCTACATTTGGAGGTGTCTTTTAATGGTCAAAGCAAAACGAGTTCAATTTCAAAAGTTTTGATCAAAAAGTGGAGAGGCAGTGGCATAGTGGTATCGTCACTGGACTAGTAATCCATAGACCCAGGGCAATAATCTGGGGACCCAGGTTCGGGTTCCCACCACAGCAGATGCTGAAATTTGAATTCAACAAAATTTTGGAATTGAAAATCTTAAGATGACTATAAAATCATTGCTGATTGTCATAAAAACATACCTGGTTCACTGGTTCCCTTTAGGGAAGGTAATCTGCTGTTCTTAACAGGTCTGGCCTATATGTGACTCCAGATCCACAAGGCAGGCCAGCAGCACGGTTCAATTCCCGTACCAGCCTCCCCAAACAGGAGCCGGAATGTGGTGACTAGGGGCTTTTCACAGTAACTTCATTGAAGCCTACTTGTGACAATAATCGATTTTCATTTCATTTCATGTGGTGACTTTGAAACACCCACTGAAATAACCGAGCAAGCCACTCAGCTCAGGGCAATTAGGGATGGGCAATAAATGCCGGCCCAGCCATAGGATGCAGGCGTCACTGAATGAATAAATACAACCTAAATTTGATCCTGATAGCTCACAAATACAGCCTTAAAGTCATTTCTTCAATCGAAAGAGAGCAAATCAATGCTAACACTCCAAAATATCAAAGTTTAATGCAAATCTAATGCCCTGTTTTGCAATTTGCCATTTCCCATGTTTTTATCTCATTTCACTGAGTGACTCCTACTATCGTTCGTATCAGGACTCCTCGCATCAACTTAAGGGCACCATTCAAAGTGATATCACTTCATCCATTCCATACTGGTCGGAAGTCAGATTCTAGCAAAGGGGGCAAAAATGTTAATTACAATGTTTAAACCCAGGAGAGAAACATTCACTTGAAGCACAGTTATCTGACGGTGCAACATCCATTATATTTAATGAAAGGATGAACTTGCTTCCATTTCCAATTGGCTGATCTGAAGAATGAAGACAACGGGCGTGGAGAAGAAAGTAAGATGCATGTGGCAATGCAAATAGTTGGGGTGGAGGGGAGGAGCATTGAGTGCTGCGAAGACGAAATCAATCGCCATGCAGAATTTAGAATGAGCAAAGTGCTGACCCTTAAACTAAAGCTTGGGTTTATTTTCTTCCTTCTCTTCATACTCTGATTAGATTTATTTCCAGCACAACGTATAGCTGGGATGAAACAAGTAACAATACTGATTACTCCATGCCCTAAACAAGGTGCATTAGCCACAATCTCAGATACCCTATATTGTACAAGTGAGATACCCATTTAGTACATCAGTCCAATTTTTAAAGAAAACTACTCATTATCATTCTTCTTTCTCACAGAAATTTAATTCACACCGACAGCAACTACATATTTTCCACAGTCTAACCCACAATCCCTATCAAATTAATGTATGAACTCTGTACAGTTATTGTGCCACAAGATTAGCAACTGTCCCTTCCCGAATGTTTGTTTCCTCGAGTATAAAAGATTAAAAGATCTGATAGAAATGTTCAAAATATTAAAAGAATTTCATCAGGTAGATTGGTGCGGGGAAATCAAAAATTTCAGGATATGAACTTAAAATTAAAGTCATGTCATTTAGGAAGGGAAAAAAAAAATCACTATTTTTTAAAAACAGAGGACTGCGGTAATCTGGAATCCTTCCCCCCAAAGCACTGCGGATGCAAGGAAGCTGGAGTTTAAGGCTGAGATCAATAAATTCATAAGAAAAGATATCAGGAATATGGAGCAATAGCAGAAATTGCACAGATTTGCAAAGAATAAACTACACACAAACAGGTCATCCTGCACGTTAGCGATTCTAAGATACAGTCCAACCAGTCCGTCAGCCGTTATGCTCCACTGCAGCCTCCTATCTTTTCTGATATAAATCTGCCATTATAACCCTCCTTCCCTTCATCCTCAGTGCTTGTCTAGTTCCTGCAAATTCTCGATGTGCGGAATCACGAACAGCAAACCTACACATGCACAGTGCACGTTCTCATTGTGAGAATGACGTGGAATGATTGTGGATGAGAGAAGTTTTGGGGCTATATGCACAACTACATTTATGCAGGTAAATAAATGTGTGATAGAGGGGGTCACAAATGACAGGAGTTTACTGAATGCGAACCACTCCCTGTGGTAGCGAGTTCCACATTCTCACCACTCTTTGGATAAAGTAGTTTCTTCTGAATTCTCTATTGCGTTAGGTGTGTAAAGAAAATGGAGGTTTAGATCAGCATTTATCTAACTGAATGAGAGAAGACTGGAGAGAGCAGAGTGCTGCTCCAATGCTGTTTTGAATTGAAGACACCTGGGACACATACCACATTCATCAAAATGCCATGATAGGAGAGGCAATAACAGACTGCCAGACCAGATGGTTCAGGTTAACACGGTAACCTGACTTAATTGAAGCACTAATTTAAACTGCCACTAGATTAATAGAAATACTGTATTTAATTTGCACCAATGCTTTAAACCTTGATCTGCAATCAAGCATTTCAAAATTAATTTTAAGTCTTTCATTGCATCTTAAAGGAAAGCAAAATAGAATTACACCTCAAAGTCTTGGGGAAACTCAATTAGACTAAACTTCAGATGACCAACAGTATTACAACCAAAACCGATGAGGTGCCTTCGCATGGATCTGTCAATCAACCAAGAACAGGAACAAAAGTGAAACATATGTCACTGTGTAATGAGACAGGATTGATTCATGATCTCATAGTTAGGGATCCTCTCGGAAGGAGCGATCACAATATGGTGGAATTTAAAATACAGATGGAGGGTGAGAAAGTAAAATCAAATACTAGTGTTTTGTGTTTAAACAAAGGAGATTACAAGGGGATGAGAGAAGAACTAGCTAAGGTAGACTGGGAGCAAATACTTTATGGTGGAACAGTTGAGGAACAGTGGAGAACCTTCCAAGCGATTTTTCACAGTGCTCAGCAAAGGTTTATACCAACAAAAAGGAAGGACGGAAGAAAGAGGGAAAATCAACCGTGGATATCTAAGGAAATAAGGGAGAGTATCAAATTGAAGGAAAAAGCATATAAAGTGGCAAAGATTACTGGGAGATTAGAGAACTGGGAAATCTTTAGGGGGCAACAGAAAGCTACTAAAAAAGCTATAAAGAAGAGTAAGATAGAGTATGAGAGTAAACTTGCTCAGAATATAAAAACAGACAGTAAAGGTTTTTACAAATATATAAGACAAAAAAGAGTGGCTAAGGTAAATATTGGTCCTTTAGAGGATGAGAAGGGAGTTTTAATAATGGGAGATGAGGAAATGGCTGAGGAACTGAACAGGTTTTTTGGGTCGGTCTTCACAGTGGAAGACACAAATAACATGCCAGTGACTGATAGAAATGAGGCTATGACAGGTGAGGACCTTGAGAGTCTTGTTATCACTAAGGAGGGAGTGATGGGCAAGCTAATGGGGCTAAAGGTAGACAAGTCTCCTGGCCCTGATGGAATGCACCCCAGAGTGCTAAAAGAGATGGCTAGGGAAATTGCAGATGCACTAGTGGTAATTTACCAAAATTCACTAGACTCTGGGGTGGTCCCGGTGGATTGGAAATTAGCAAACGTGACGCCACTGTTTAAAAAAGGAGGTAGGCAGAAAGCAGGAAATTATAGGCCAGTGAGCTTAACTTCGGTAGTAGGGAAGATGCTGGAATCTATCATCAAGGAAGAAATTGCGAGGCATCTGGATAGAAATTGTCCCATTGGGCAGACGCAGCATGGGTTTGTAAAAGGCAGGTCATGCCTAACTAATTTAGTGAAATTTTTTGAGGACATTACCAGTGCAGTAGATAACGGGGAGCCGATGGATGTGGTATATCTGGATTTCCAGAAAGTCTTTGACAAGGTGCCACACAAAAGGTTGCTGCATAAGATAAAGATGCATGGCATTAAGGGTAAAGTAGTAGCATGGATAGAGGATTGGTTAATTAATAGAAAGCAAAGAGTTGGGATAAATGGGTGTTTCTCTGGTTGGCAATCAGTAGCTAGTGGTGTCCCTCAGGGATCCGTGTTGGGCCCACAATTGTTCACAATTTACATAGATGATTTGGAGTTGGGGACCAAGGGCAATGTGTCCAAGTTTGCAGATGACACTAAGATGAGTGGTAAAGCGAAAAGTGCAGAGGATACTGGAAGTCTGCAGAGGGATTTGGATAGGTTAAGTGAATGGGCTCGGGTCTGGCAGATGGAATACAATGTTGACAAATGTGAGGTTATCCATTTGGTAGGAATAACAGCAAACGGGACTATTATTTAAACGATAAAATATTAAAGCATGCCGCTGTTCAGAGAGACTTGGGTGTGCTAGTGCATGAGTCACAGAAGGTTGGTTTACAAGTGCAACAGGTGATTAAGAAGGCAAATGGAATTTTGTCCTTCATTGCTAGAGGGATGGAGTTTAAGACTAGGGAGGTTATGTTGCAATTGTATAAAGTGTTAGTGCGGCCACACCTGGAGTATTGTGTTCAGTTTTGGTCTCCTTACTTTAGAAAGGACGTACTGGCGCTGGAGGGTGTGCAGAGGAGATTCACTAGGTTAATCCCAGAGCTGAAGGGGTTGGATTATGAGGAGAGGTTGAGTAGACTGGGACTGTACTCGTTGGAATTTAGAAGGATGAGGGGGGATCTTATAGAAACATTTAAAATTATGAAGGGAATAGATAGGATAGATGCGGGCAGGTTGTTTCCACTGGCGGGTGACAGCAGAACTAGGGGACATAGCCTCAAAATAAGGGGAAGTAGATTTAGGACTGAGTTTAGGAGGAACTTCTTCACCCAAAGGGTTGTGAATCTATGGAATTCCTTGCCCAGTGAAGCAGTTGAGGCTCCTTCATTACATGTTTTTAAGGTAAAGATAGATAGTTTTTTGAAGAATAAAGGGATTAAGGGTTATGGTGTTCGGGCCGGAAAGTGGAGCTGAGTCCACAAAAGATCAGCCATGATCTAATTGAATGGCGGAGCAGGCTCGAGGGGCCAGATGGCCTACTCCTGCTCCTAGTTCTTATGTTCTTATGTTCTTATATGTGTAGCTCTTCCGAGCCAATTGGTAGCTTGAGGTGTAATCAGACTCACGCTCTATACTGGCTGACCTACAAATCAAAACATCTGGCCTATGTCCCTCAATACAAAGCATATTTTCTGAAGGTGCAGCCAAAGAAATAAAAGTGTAACAGGCTCGAAAATTCAGATTGGGATCTACAAGTAACTATACATTGTACTTCAAAATAATCCACAATTTGGTCAACAGAGTTAAAAACCTTCAAAGCCTAATTATCCACTTCTAGCTGCAGAGGCACTTAACTTTGGAACTGTTAGCCAAAGATGCTACACAGGGCTAGCTAGAAATTCATATGAAAAATTAAGGAAATAGAAATACATGTACTATTGATGATTTATTCACAACATCTGAGGACACGCTCGTTTTACATCAGACATAAAATGTGCAATATAGTATCAGAACTATAGTATCAGGATTATGATGTTTGCAATGAAAGTGTAATTTAATCATTACGGGAGTGTATTTTAGGATTCAAATTATGTTACATCTACATTTTCAGCAGTAACAGCTGAGAGAAGCATAGGATGGCAAGTTTTGAAAACAGACCAGAAATTGGTGTTACACTGGAGAATAATACCATTTACCCCGGAGACTGAGCATTTCATACCAAAATGCGTAAGCATGATTGAGAGTCAGGACGGAAATAGCAAGACAGGAAAATGTTGTCGAAAATGATTGTTATACACAAGCTTTAAAACAAATGACGCAGGGATGATCTGAAATCTGGAAAATTCAGGTCATGTCAATCAACAGACCTTTTACTGTGGCTTTGAGCCAAAGAATCATCATGGTCCTGGAATTATCGACTTGGCAACACCATCAACCACCACTTAGTTAAGACAAGTAGCAATACAAAATACTGGCCCAACCAACAATGCCCACACTTGCAGAAAGGTTTTTAAAAAAATACCAGTCTTGCCCACATCCTGAAAACAAATGAAAAACTTTATCAGGTTGGCTCCAAGCATAACTGAATTTAATTGACAAAGTAAGCTCTATTCAGAGTCCGAATCTCATTCAAAGTAAGTCCTTTGGACGACGCTGTTCCAATCTACTCTGCCACCCACTTAGTCCTCCACCCGGCTTCATTTGCGTAACAGCACAATAACAATCCCTAAAATCAGTAGTGTATCTCATTCCACTGACTCGATTCATCAACAGTTGACATTTAATACAACAGCAGCAACACCTGGGCAACACTTTTAGCTGCTATGCTAAATCATCTGGCGTTGGTTCAATCACAGGCATATCCTGAGCTTAGTCCATCTGCTCTTTATAAAATGAAAACAGGAAATACTCAGCAGGTCAGGCAGCGTCGGTGGAGATAGAAACAAGAGTTATGAAATGAAAATGAAAGTCGCTTGTCACGAGTAGGCTTCAATTAAGTTACTGTGAAAAGCCCCTAGTCACCACATTCCAGCGCCTGTTCGGGGAGGCTGGTACGGGATTTGAACCGTGCTGCTGACCTGCCTTGGTCTGCTTTAAAAGCCAGCGATTTAGCCCAGTGTGCTAAACCATCCCCAGTTAGAGTTAGAGTTTCAGTTAGAGTCAGAGTTTCAGTTAGAGTCAGAGTCTCAGGTTGATAGCCTTTTAAATCGGAACCGGGAAAAGTAAAATCTCATAGGCTTTGAGCCAGGGGCCGGTGAATCGGTCAAAGGAAGGTCTGCGATAGGGTGGAAAATGGGATGGATTGAATGGAAGAGGCATTGGAATTATAGGGCCAAAGGGAATTGTGTTGGGGCAAGAAAAGCAACCGAGACAGAAAAACGTGGCTGGAGCAAATATGTTACTGAAAGAAAATAAACAGGACAAGCGAAGAAAGAGAAACTAAATGATGCAGAGATTATCTGAAATGATAGAAGTCCTGTATTGTGCTTAATTCAAAGATGAGGTTCTGTTCCTCAAGAAGCAAGCCAAAATCACAGATCTTAGTCAAAGCAAGATGGAGAATTAAAATGTTAGGCCATCAGAAGCATGGGGTCAATGAAACAAAGCAGAATCCACAATCAGACACTAAATGTCAGACATAAAAGAATTAACAAGAGAGCAATAGATGCGTACAATGGGAATCCACCCATTACTTTATAAAGCAATTTCCTGAACAATTCTTGGCTATTTTAGGATGGCATTAAATGACAAGGGTGAAGGTACTTTGAGCCACGCCTTAACACAGACATGCTCCACGCACAACTGAGCTCA
The DNA here is from genome assembly GCF_902713615.1 of Scyliorhinus canicula. Classification (NCBI taxonomy): domain Eukaryota; kingdom Metazoa; phylum Chordata; class Chondrichthyes; order Carcharhiniformes; family Scyliorhinidae; genus Scyliorhinus; species Scyliorhinus canicula. The sequence continues at coordinate 16,952,314 of NC_052166.1, read as the reverse complement.
TTATACTTGGACTTCCCTCAGGGAGCAAGTAGCCTTTTGACTAAACAGAAACTATGAAACATCTTCAACATCTCACAGGCAAAACAAGGAATAAACAAAGAACGAAAGTATCCCAACATCATAAATCAGCATGCATCCTTATTCCACTCAGCTTTTGCACATGTAGGAAACGTCCAACCTTACCTTTCAGAAACTGGCTCCAACTCTGTCCTGATTGTGTATTTCATAGGAGGGAATGTTTGTATCCACATTATGTTGGTGGGTCGGTGCCTTTTGCTGCAGACCACTACCAACATCGCCAACTAGTGTTTAATCTTAATGAATAGGACAACAGTGACGAACAAAGTGGGACAGCTTTTTGTTGAATCCCAGCGTAAATGGGACAACAGTGTTGTACTCACTGTGTAAATGGGACAGCAGTGTGTTTGAACCTAGTGATTAAGTGTGACAGCAGTGTGTTTGAACCTAGTGATTAAGTGTGACAGCAGTGTGTTTGAACCTAGTGTGAACGAGTGTGGCAGCAATGTGTTTGAACCTAGTGTGACAGTGTTTGAACCTCGTGTGACAGCAGTGTGTTTGATCCTCGTGTGACAGCAGTGTGTTCGAACGTAGTGTCACAGCAGTGTGTTCGAACGTAGTGTGACAGCAGTGTGTTCGAACGTAGTGTCACAGCAGTGTGTTCGAACGTAGTGTCACAGCAGTGTGTTCGAACGTAGTGTCACAGCAGTGTGTTCGAACGTAGTGTCACAGCAGTGTGTTCGAATGTAGTGTCACAGCAGTGTGTTCGAACGTAGTGTGACAGCAGTGTGTTCGAACGTAGTGTGACAGCAGTGTTCAGACGTAGTGTGACAGCAGTGTGTTCGAACGTAGTGTGACAGCAGTGTGTTCGAACGTAGTGTGACAGCAGTGTGTTCGAACGTAGTGTCACAGCAGTGTGTTCGAACGTAGTGTCACAGCAGTGTGTTCGAACGTAGTGTCACAGCAGTGTGTTCGAACGTAGTGTGACAGCAGTGTGTTCGAACGTAGTGTGACAGCAGTGTTCAGACGTAGTGTGACAGCAGTGTGTTCAAACGTAGTGTGACAGCAGTGTGTTCAAACGTAGTGTGACAGCAGTGTGTTCAAACGTAGTGTGACAGCAGTGTGTTCAAACGTAGTGTGACAGCAGTGTTCAAACGTAGTGTGACAGCAGTGTGTTCAGACGTAGTGTGACAGCAGTGTGTTCAGACGTAGTGTGACAGCAGTGTGTTCAGACGTAGTGTGACAGCAGTGTGTTCAGACGTAGTGTGACAGCAGTGTGTTCAAACGTAGTGTGACAGCAGTGTGTTCGAACGTAGTGTGACAGCAGTGTGTTCGAACGTAGTGTGACAGCAGTGTGTTCGAACGTAGTGTGACAGCAGTGTGTTTGATCCTAGTGTGACAGCAGGGTTTACCAGCTCAAGATGTGACTTCCCCATCATTATGACCTGCTGCAGTCATTGGCCTTTGTTGATTCTCTCTGCTGCAATTCCTGGAAATTTCATTCTGCGCCAGCAACCAGCTTTTCCAACAATGGCCTTTAAATGAAATCCGATCAGTCAGTGCAGAATCACTCAGTGATCTAATGGGAGCTAGACTAGGTCCTGTGGCAGTTACCATCTGTTGATATTTAAAGATAATAGGGTATTTTGGAGCCATTCTGTAGTCTCTCGGAGAATGCTTCACGCTGAATTTCACAGAGCTTTTTCCTAAACAAGGTAACGGTTGGGTATCTACGCTTTTGTGCCTCTGATGAGACAGAGGCAGGGGATCTAATGGTGCATGAGACTGCACAATGTCTCGATTAGGCTGGTTGGATGGACCAGGAAGCCTTTTCCTGCCCATCGTTTTTAAATGCTGCTAAATGTTTTGTTGTGTTAATAGTGCCTAAATTACACGCAACCATTTTTGTACTCCCTTGTTCTTCACAATGTGACGTAGAGACAGGATTCACAGGCTGTCAGGCCACAACATGAAATTTCCTTCCGTGGCCTAACCACCTTTAATACAGTCAGTGGAGTGCTTAGTGCAGGGGTTTCTAGTCTCCCACACCCCAACGAAGTGGCACCCACACCCACTGGACATGATGCTGCTGCTCGATGTAAATCCAGAATACAGGGTCAGGAGCCCCAGTCTCCGCGCACTGGGACAGCCTAGAATAATTGAATTCTGTTCTGGGTACAGCACCTTAGAAAGAAACATTGTCCCTGGGGCAGATGTGGTACTGGTTCACTACCAATTTACCTACTTAAAACATTGAAATGTGGGAAGTATAATTGGGAAAGTTACAGATGAGACAATAATTGGCTCTCGAGTCCTATAGGTTTACAGCATGAAAACAGGCCCTTTGGCTCAACTTGTCCATGCACCTGACATCTATTTCCAATATATGTTTTGTTTTTAAAATGATACCAGGAACATTGAATAACTTGCAATTGTTCTATTCCAAAATCATGAAGTTAGGCAGCAGGACTTTTACCAAAAAGCATTATTTTCTGGACATTGCAACTCAATGCCACTTGTTACAGTTAAAGGACACCCCATCACTTATATAGAGCCTCGGGTAGACTCCCTTTCACTTGCATAGCCTCGGATAGACTCCCCTTCACTTGCACAGAGCCTCAGGTAGACTCCCCTTCACTTGTACAGAGCCTCGGGTAGACTCCACTTGTACAGAGCCTCGGGTAGACTCCCCTTCACTTGCACAGAGACTCGGGTAGACTCCCTTTCACTTGCACAGAGCCTCGGGTAGACTCCCCTTCACTTGCACAGAGCCTCGGGTAGACTCCCCTTCACTTGCACAGAGCCTCGGGTAGACTCCCCTTCACTTGTACAGAGCCTCGGGTAGACTCCCCTTCACTTGTACAGAGCCTCGGGTAGACTCCCCTTCACTTATATAGAGCCTCGGGTAGACTCCCCTTCACTTGCACAGAGGCTCGGGTAGACTCCCCTTCACTTGCACAGAGGATCGGGTAGACTCCCCTTCACTTGTACAGAGCCTCGGGTAGACTCCCCTTCACTTGTACAGAGCCTCGGGTAGACTCCCCTTCACTTGTACAGAGGCTCGGGTAGACTCCCCTTCACTTGCACAGAGGATCGGGTAGACTCCCTTTCACTTGCACAGAGCCTCGGGTAGACTCCCCTTCACTTGTACAGAGCCTTAAGATGATCCTTCAGGAACTTGGGAACCTAAACCTCAGGGCTGACATACTGTCTTTGGAGAGGGTGTCTAGTCTTGTATTCCTGTCAGTTCAGAAAACTGAGGAAATATCTAATCTGGCTCTTTTAAAATGATATATTAGAGAGACTATAACTTCAGTATTTGCTTACTGGAACAGGACAATCCAAAAATTAGAGCAATGTTACTCAGGTGTGAAGTCAGAAGTCACCTTTTCCACAATCAGAAATTTGGAAGCACCTTGCACGAAAGATTGTGGATGCTTCGGAGTCAAGTGAACCATTCCAGCGGAATGTCAATGGAGCTTTGGAAATGGACAAGGAATGGGACAACAGTACGAAGGGATGAAGGGAAGGTTGGCCTCAGTTACTAATCGGGCTGAATGCAATTCAGTGGCAGATGGCCTCCTCCTGTTTATAAACTTGGGAGGGGAACAGACACAAAGTTACACAAATAAATAAGGAGGTATTCAGCTGACAACACAACTAAGGAGTATTCCAGAGACGCAAAAATAACATCTTAAAATAGCATTTCAGCATTTCTATTCTGTGCAGGCGTGCAACCACAAGCTTCCTTTCAATATGTCAGCAAAACCAACAATCCTCTCACTGCACTTTTTAAAAATGAGACATGTCCTTTTCCATGGCTAATCCAAATCTGTCCATACTGATGCACAATTTGTTTTATTAGTCGCATGGCTAGGGAACAGTCAGTTTGACGTTGAAGTTAGCTCACGCAGTGCGAATGGCTATGACACCACCAGGAATGGATCACTCAAATTCGGTATATGGGCAACGGTCAGACTCAGGCAGCCACAGTCACAAATTGAGCTGTTCTTCATGTTCCACTTGTGGATCAAGCAGCAACAGTTTCCTTGTGCCGACCTCAAACTGTCGAGGGTCGACTGGATCTTCTGTGCAAGGTTAAAACTTGGGGCTTCACCACTTGGGTCAGTTACCAGGCCGTGGTTGATGTTGCAGGCATTGAGAGGTGGTACTGTTGTCAGTTTGTAGGGTGTGGCCTGTATGCCAGTAAGGCTATCGGAATTAATACAAACGTGTGGATTTTTAAATTAAGGTCTGTCAATGGGAGTGCTTCGAGGTGTCAGCTGGTGGGGTTCTTTTGAGAAGGAGGTTTCCCCTGCAGACATTGGGATATTCAATGTGTGCTCTCACAGGAATCTAGTCGATCCGAAAAAGCCTCCAGAAACATTTCACATGCAACTTCAGCGAGAGAAGTCCAAGAGGAGCATTTGCAAACCTCAAACCACATCCCTGCATGGAAATTTTAACCCAAAGTAAGCGAGTCATCACAAACAAAGTCAGGTGTTGGGCACTTTGCGTACTCAGCAGAAATTTATGACTCGATCGAGAAAGTCAGGACTGATCATTTTCAATGATTCAATCAGAGATACAAAGAAACAAAACAAGAGAAGTGGTGACAAAGGTTGAGAACAACAGGTCATCAGGTTCTGCAGGAAGTACTGCAGTTTGTTCCACATTAACCTGAGAACCTAGAGACTGGTGAAGTTCCACCTTGGCTTTGATAATTAGTTTGCTGTAACTTATTTCTGTAAAATGGCAGTGAAGAAAAATTTAGACAAAATGTGAACTTCAATGACCTTTCAGCAGTAAAAAGGCGTTTAGACTCAACACCCCAACACAGTTCTCACTACTTCCTATTGCACACAAGTTCCCTTAGCAGTGTTGCCGGGTGAGAATTGTGAACACATTGTTTAACTGTTTCACAAGGGAGTCTAAAATATCAAAGAGGTCTTTGCTTAGGCTCAGGGCATTATTGCCTCTGAAGCAGGAAGCCATGAATTCAAGCCCTGTTCTAGAGATCTCAGGAAAAGGCCAACATTTCAGATAAAACCTGAGTATGTCGTCCTCATGCTCGGACATTGGTGAGCGCCTGCAATCTAGCAACCTCAGATTTCCGTTAGCCATTGCTCAGTTGGTAACGCTTTCTTCATTTTAGAGTCAGAAAGTTGTGGGTTTAGGTTCCTCTCCAGGGAGATGAGCACAACACCCAGGGTAATAAGCAGTACTGAGGGAACTCCACTGACAGAGCAGATGTTTTGGGAGGATGCATAACACTAACAGCACATCTGTTCTCATGGGTGGGTGAAAAGGATCCCATGACACTATTCAATGTACTCCTGGATGTCCTGACCAACAACCAACACAGTGGATTATCTGGTCAGTATTTTGACCCTTCTACAGTACTTGTCACACTGCATGTATGACATCCAAGCAGGAACTGCCAACTAACCATCGGGAAGACTGAAGCCATTGTCTTCCCTTCCTGCCACACACATTATTTCCCAGCCACTGACTTCATCTCTCTTCCTGACAACTACCTGACGCAGAACTAGACAACCTTGATATCACTGCCCAACACTGCCTCGGTCCCTGCTGGTGAAACTCTCATCCATGCCTACTTTACTCCAATGCACTTCTGGCCAGATTTCCACATTCCATAAATTGGAGCTCTTCCAAATATCTGCTGCCTGCATCCAAACTCACCCAGTCCAGTTCAACCATCACCTGTGCTCACTGACCTCCCTGGCCAGCAAAGTTCAAATTTTAATTATTGCTTTCTAGTCCCTTCATAGCCTCACCCCTCCCATCCAAGTAACTTCCTCCAGCTTACAAACTTTCAAGATCAATGTTGTGATGACAATCCTGCGCCTTGGGGTGTTTCACAGAACTGTGATGCTGCAGAAGGTGGCCATTCGGCCCATCGTGTCTGTACCAACTAGCCAAATGTTTATTATGATTTTGTCCCATTCTCCTACCTTTTCCCTGTACCCCTGCATATTGTCTCTATTCAAGTAATCATCTAATGCCCTTTTAAATGCCTCGATTGTACCTGCCTCCATCACACTTCCAACAGTGCATTCTAGACTCGAGCCAGTCGTATGAAACAAATTCTGAATCACACTTGATTCTTTTACTAATCACTTTAAAACTGTGCCCCATTTTCCTTAACAATACAGCCCTTATGATTTTGAATGTCTCTATCAAATCTCCTCTTAGCCTTCTCGCCATGGAAAACAGTTCCAACCTCTCTAATCTATCCCCATTAATTGAAGTTTCTCATCTCATTCCTGTACCCCTCTTCTGCACTCTCTCCAATGTGTTCACAGCCTCCCTGTAGTGTTACGTTAAGACGTAGAATTTACAGTGCAGGAGGCCATTTGGCCCATCGAGTCTGCACCAACCCTTGGAAAGAACACCCCACACCTCCACCCTATACCCGTCACCCAGTAACCCCACCTAACCTTCCTGGACACTAAGGCAAATTTAGCGTGGCCAATCCACCTAACCTGCACATCTTTGGACTAGCACTAAAGGCAATATATAAATGCAGATTGCTGCTATCACATTGCCAATTGGGAAATCCAAATGTGCACAAATTGGCTGTGCATTTACCTACATTCTAAAAATGTCTACACTTCAAAAGTACTTCACTGGCTATGAAGTGCTTTGTGCCGTCCCGAGGTTGAGAGAGGTGCTTTATAAATACAAGATCTTTCTTTTTGCTTTAGGCCAGAAGTTCAAGGCTGCAGCAGACCTTCACTGGTCAGGTGCCCTCACTATGTCAACCTGGGTATTATATTTGGATAGTAATTGCTCCAACAGAGATGCCAAATCCACACTGATTCCCATCTTACAGATCCCTAGGGCAAGAATGTTCTGTAATGGAATTTCTCAAAATTATTTTTTGTTAAATATAAAGTTCTGTTGAACAGGATTATAATGGCCAGCAAAATAAACAAGGAGGCAGTGTCCAATGCTGCAGAATTGAAAACATTTATGGTACCAATCTACAGGAACTGGTAGCAGTCTCACGGAAATAAAACCAAACTTTTGACCCATTTTAACATTCATCCCACCACCTCTCCTTACAGCATGTTCTAATTGGAAAGGAAAGAAGTCTGTTTGAATTTCCAGCGGTTGATTTGAGCTGTGACATGCTGCAGCGAACAGCATTGGAAATGCACCTGAAACATAACCAAACTTGGACAAAGATGGAATGTGCAGAGGAATCACGATAGCAATGGAGACACTCAATCACATGTAATCTAAAGTATATTTGCCTGCGTCGCTTCATACAAGTGCTGTCTGGATCCCACTAAGAAAACAACACCTACAACTTGTAGAAACACAATCAAGCACAAGACAGCAATTGCACTGCCACCTAATAATCTGCAAGCTTTTCGTTTCCAATGACTATTCTGAAAAATAGAAACAGCCTATTTGAATTGTAATGCATTTTCATGTAGTCTCAGAACTGGACACAATATTCTTGTTGAGATCTAATTAATGCCTTGATTTGATTTATTGCCAAATGACTGTTAATCGTTCTCCCCGTGCTTGCATGGGTTTCCGTCGGGTGCTCCGGTTGCCTCCCACAGTCCAAAGATGTGCAGGTTGGCTGGATTGGCTATGCTAAATTGCCCTTAGTGTCCAAATAGGTTGGGTGGGGTTGCAGGGATGGATTGAAAGTGCGGGCTCAGGTGGGGTGCTCTTTCCAAAAGGTTGGTGCAGACTTGATGGGCCAAATGGCCTCCTTCTGCACTGTAAATTCTGTAATCCTGTTAAATGCCATTCCCATCATTATCAGCACACAGTGGCAGCAGCGTGCACCATATGCAAGCTACACTGCAGCAACTTGCCAAGGCACCTTCAAAACCACTTATTTTATTTAGCGAATGCAAAGTCCCTAGGCCAAGTAGTTGCTCTGTCCTGCTCTGATGAGTGCAGGTAGGCTTCCGCTGAATCTGTGGATTGTACAATCTTCTAGGTCTGAACCCATAAACTTTACCAGCTAGAAGGACAAGGACAGCAGATGCACAGGAATACCAAAAACTGCAAGTTCCCCTTCAGCTCACAAACCATCTTTACTTGGAAATGTATAACGGTCCTTCACTCTTCGTAGGTCGGAAGCATGAAACTCCCTCCCTAACAGTCTGTCTGCACCAAATTGACTGCAAGTGGCTCATCGCCACCTGAACAGTAATTAGGGATAGCAATAAATTGTAGTCTGGCCAAAGGTGCTCATGTCCCATGAATGAATATTTAAAAAAGCTCCACCTTCCTAATCCCAACAACAAATGGACAGTAGACAGCACCAAGAACAGACGAGTCATTTTGCTGATTTAAGCTTCCAGCCCTTCAACATCACATTGAAATCAGGTTAACCAGAAACTGAAGGTGGTCCCTCAGACTCCACGCAGTACTGCTGATGTTTCACAGAGTCAAACCAGGAAGCCACGCCTCAGTTATTTATATCAGCTCAATGGGAAACAGCCTTTGCTCTTGAAGCTTTGGTTACACATAATGAACAGAATGGTTTTTGACCCTGCCACATGTCACCATGAGATCCAACTAAGTGATTAGTTAAGAAGGATGATATAGCACAGGATTTTAGCACGCTCACATTTTCTCTAGTGAAATTCATCTGCCCGTGAGCATATGGTGAAATGCAAAGCTGATCAAACTGCCCTTGTTAAATAAATGACTATGTAGAAACCATTGCTCTATCTTCTGAAGTAATACTTTGAGACATTTTCAGAATATTTTTCATAAATATTCAAACAGTTGGGCAATGGGAAGGATAAAATGGTCTTTCCATATATCAAAGCACATTGATCAAACAGGAAGAGGCACAGTGAGAAGATAACAAACTGCAGATAACCTCCAAATCAAAATAATCGAATGTATTACATATCAGCATAAAAAATGATGAAGCATTTCCAGTAAGATTTCAATATTACCACCCCACCCTTTATAGCAACCCAAACTATATCATATATCTCAATACCTACTCCTCAATGCATTTCCCCAGCATACACCGAATACCTGTGAAGTAAATATGCCCCAGTCCCTCATACTTGGTGTATGAAATGGCTGAGTACACACTTTCCACATGCAGATCTACTTTGCATCAGTGCAAGGCCCTCACCCATAGAGTGCCACATGCTTGGCAACCATACCTCATGTACAGGTTTATTCCATATCACAGGTCATCTCAATACAAATGTTAAACTAAGGAACAATGGATTAAGGGCACTTGACGCCCTGTGTGTGCTGTTGTCAGGTTGAGAACTCCAACAGGAGCATGGTGAGATTCCCTATAATACGCTCTGCAAAAGGAAAATTTCTACAATTTTCTACACTGGGAGCTTCGGAACCCTGAATTTGGAAAACAGAAATAAAAAACCTTAATATCTCAATCCAAATTTCAGTCCTCCAAAATGACCTCTATTTATTTAGCCCTTTGGTGAAATCCAATTTTAAATAGTTTCCGACAGACACAGGCATCACATAATTTCCCTTCTGGCCTTATTAACATTTCACCGGATTATAAATAGGCAGAAAGCTTCATTAGTATTCACTCACTCCACCACCTACACACAGTAGCAGCAGTGTGCACAAGTTGCATCGCAGCAACTCACTAAGCCACGACCTCTACCACCAAGGGCAGCAGATGCAGGGGAACACCACCGCCTACAATTTCCCCTCTCAGCCACACATCATCCTGACTTGGAACTATATCACTATGCCTTCATTGTGTCTGGATCAAAATCCTGGCACTCCCTTCTTAACTGCAGCGTGGGACATGGTTCAAAAAACACAGGAGCAGCAGTTCAAAACGTCAATAGCCCGAAAGAAACAAGACGGGATGAAAAATTCAAGAAAGGCCATCCTCAAGCAATATTATCTTTCGTTATGGCTTTGTTGTTTGAACAGGACTGAAGAACTGCAGGCACAAATGTCTCATTGGGAGCAGGAAGCAGCGTTTGAGTGAAGCAGCAAGTGTAGGACAGACAGAATCTGTGAGGAGATGCCCCTCCAATCTCAGATTTTGACTTTCCTTGCTCCTATTGCTCTGCCGCAAGGGTAGGGTGGAGAAAATCTGTGATTGAACGAGGCTGGAGTACCGAACGTGGGAAACTGGAGAATCAAAACCAACTGTTCAGCAAGTTGAAGAGGGGGAGAAAAAGGCAGAAACAATTCTTGTCGGAGCAGAGCCTCGGAACTTGGAAGCCAACGGATAGTTGACACTTGTTTCCTTCCTTATTATTTATTTATTGGTAAAGTCCATTCTCAAAGAACTTTGGTGCAAGTAAAGAATAGCATCAACAATGAGAATCACACTTTGTCTCAGTTTTAACTGCTTGTTGTGTTCAGGGAAAAGGGCACAATCCCTAACATATGGGACAAATTAGTTATGTGTGGATAGGAGTTCCCAACATTTTGTTTTTAAAGTTTTTTATTTCTCCTTCTAAAACCCTTCTCCTGCCTGGCTTTCAAGTGTGCAAACCACTGCTGGAGCAACAACCAAACAAAATGGCTTTCTTCTTCTTCTATTTTGCAATTAAAGTTTAACAGAGACATCTGGGATAGTGGGAGAAAACCTTTTGCAGGGCAAATCAGGTTTTTTTTCTTGCCCACAGGCTTTTCTGTAAACATTCCTGCTCGCGAGCCCTCTGTCTGTATACAGACGTTTTTGGCAGTTTTCCATTTTAAAAAAATAACATTTTGATGTACAGAAAAAGTTGGGAGTCCAGTCGACCCAGAAGAGCCCAACCCCGAGTGCACTTTAATAGTCGCAGAAGGAGGTCGACGTGGAGAAGTGGGAGCGAGGGAATGAAGGAAAATGTTTAATTGCTGTTGGATTCTTAGCTACGTGCCCAACACAGAGTCTTTCCTTGCTTTAATATCCTTTAATGGAGGACAGTAAGAAGTCTTACAACACCAGGTTAAAGTCCAACAGGTTTGTTTCAAACACGAGCTTTCCGGTGTTGTAAGACTTCTTACTGTGCTCACCCCAGTCCAACGCCGGCATCTCCACATCATCTTTAATGGAAGCATAGGGCAAGTTTGCAAATCCGAGTCATGAGCGCCTGCAAAAGTAAAAGGTAGTCCCCGAACAAATCTCCAAAAGAGCCATTGAGAGTGTCATTTTGGCCCCTGTTGTGGGAGCACTGATACTACACAGATCACTTGGGTAAAGGGCAATTAAGGCAATAAATGCTAGCTCTCCCGATGATCCTACTCATGAATCAGTTTCTAAGAATCCACAAGAATCACAATCCCTGAAACATCTAATACATAGAGGCAAGTTTGTTCAGTCCCAGTTTCTGACTGCTCTGAAAGAATCTCTCTCAAGAAGTCGTGCAGCAACAGCGATGCAAACTGTTCAGAGAGGTTAAAAAAAGCCACTGCATTTCAAATAAAATTGCAGTTTCTGAAGTGACCAAAGATGAACTTTGAGCGGCTCCAAGTTGTCTTCCTGGTAAAGGCAGTCATAGAATACAGTCAATATTCAAATTCAAATAAAAAAATTCCCCTTCACGGGTGAAATCAGATACTGCTCAAATAACGATTGACATCATAAGAATTCCTACAGTGCAGGAGGCAGCCATTTGGCCCATTGAATCTGCACCAACCCTTTGAAAGAGCGCCTCACCTCGGCCCACTCCCCCACCTTATTCCCCTAACCCCACCTAATGTGCACATCTTTGGACTGTGGGAGGAAACCGGAGTACATGTAGACACAAGAAGAACATACAAACTCTAACATGGTCACCCAAGGTCGAAATTGAACTCTGGTGCTGTGAGGCAGAAGTGCTAACCACTGTGCTCCCCTTACATAGTCATATAGAATGCTAACAGCACAAAAGTAGACCATTCACCCTATTATGTCCATGCTGGGTCCCTTGCAGCTGCCCTGCCATTTCCCGGTTACCCTGCAAATTTCTTCTCATCAAAAAATGAACCAATCCCCTTTTCAAAGTCACAAGATCTGCCGCCAACACATTCTAAGATAACGCATCACAAGTCCTCACCTCAGTTTGTTAAAAAAGGTTTCCCCCCAGGCTGTCTCCTGATCTTTATGGATTGCTGACCATAATGGTCTTGTCATGCATAACAAACACCTCACTCTATTACTCATTGGATATCAATCACTGATCTAGGTATGTACTTTCAAAAACACTGATGTAGGAATAAAAAGTGAGAATGGCGTCTTTCTGACCCATTGGCCGTTAGCACAAAACAAGTATAATGTGGGATCTAACTAATGCTCGCTACTGCATGGGACAGGATGGGGGGAGCAGCAGGGGTCTTACCTTAAGGTTAAAGAGTAATAATGAGCTACAGCTCTACTCTGCATGCTACATGTTTCACAAATGAGTACCACTTTGATTGCTGCACTCTAGCATGTTCAAGGATACAGTGAAAAGAAAATGAGCAACCTTTCACCCAGGAAGTCTTCTGTGGGGAAAATCCATGAGAATTGGTGCCAGCTCCATTCTGCTTCCTTAAAAATTGATGCAAATGGAATGTTGGCCTTTATAGCTAAAGGAATAGAGTATTATAGGAGGGAAGTGTTGCTGCAACTGTACAAAGCATTGGTGAGAGCACACCTTGAGTGCTATGTACAATTTTGGTTCCGTTATTCGAGGAGGGATGTAGTTGCATTAGAGTTCAGAGGAAGTTCATTAGATTGATTCCAGGGATGATGGGTTTGCCTTATGAAGAGAGACATAGCAGTTTAGGCCTATATTCTGTTGTTTAGAAGAATGAGGCGATCTAATTAAGGTATACAAGATGATGAAATGTATTGACAAAGTAGACGTAGAGCAGATGCTTCCTCTTGTGGACAAATCTAGAACGAGACGTCATAGTTTTATGATAAGTAGCAGATTTAGAACTGAGAGGAGGAGAAATTATATCTCGCAAATCTGTGGAATTTACTCCCCCAGTATGTGGTGGATGTTGGGATAATGAGTAAATTTGAGGGGGGAGATAGACAGATTTTTAATTAGTTGAAGGATTATGGAGAAACAGGCAGGTCAGTGAATTTGAGGCCATGAGGTCAGCCATGATCATAGTGAATGGCAGAGCAGCCTCGAGGCATTGAATTGCCTACTCCTAGTTCTTGTGTTCTTATGCCAAGATGTTATTTAGAGTAAGCCTACCTTCTTCCTCGTGGAACCAGCCTTGGACAAACAGGATCTCTCCAAAGACAGGTACCCTCCAATCACCTGTATCTCCTCAGCAAGTGGATAACGCTTCTTTAATAACACCCCCAGTTTGGCAAGCGATGGTTCAGAATCTTCCACTGACTGCTCATCAGTTCTATTTCCCTGAGAAATCTCCTTTGCTTTGTCAGAGGATTGCCGGTCTTTGCTCACTAGTTTCCGCTGAGGAACAATGGTGAAGGTGTTTCCACTCTTACGCTGCACAAAGGGCTGCTGTGGGCCACCAAACGATTCTTCGGGAGGCTTGTCCTTTGCAACAGCTGATTTGGCCCTGGTTGGTTGCTTGGAAGTTTCTTTCTCTTCTGTTACCAAGACATCATCTATGTTAGTGATGGGGAGGTCTTCGTCAATATATGTCACTTTTCGAATGATTACAGTGGATTCAGCATTCCGCTCTGCTTCGGACATCTCAGTTGGTAACACGCTTGTTGTTTCATTCCAATCTGAGGGCTGAGCATCCATATGTTTAGAAGAGACATCATAGCTACCACATGATGCAGATTTTGTCACGGTCCCTTCCACCGTTGGCTTGAAATCTACTTTCGGGAGCAGCAACTCTCCGACAGGTAATTTTCCTTCTTTACTCTGCTTATTAGATGGGCTGATCCTTTCCAAAGAAACAGCTGAAATTCTACTTGTTTCAGCATTAGTAGTGGAAGCACCATTTTCAACTTTTGGCTTTTCACAAATTTTGCTCGTTTCCCTAGTATCACGAACTTCACTGGTTGCCACAGAGGCATCTACTCTCTTCTTTGGAATCACAATAAAGGAGTTCTTGGACTGTTTTTTGAGGTTTGCTAGTGCTCTTGCCTGGATATCATCTTCTGGAATGGTTGAAAAATCTGGAGGTTTGGCAGGTACGATTGCAAAGGAGTTGTTCAGGCTGGTGGAAGCAGACACACCATTGCATTGGTTTGGAGATACTTTGGCTGAACCTTCCACTTTGTGGTTCGGTTTCAACTTCCCAGAGGGAGTGGCACTGGGTTTTGCAGACGATGGTCTGGAACCATCTTCGGCAGCAGGCTGGGGCGTCTCAGGACTCGATTTCAAAGCTTTCCTCTGATTTACCTCATACTCTGGCCTCCACGTACTATCGCTGCTTGAAGCACTGACAGAAGGAGGCACCTGGCCACTCCCAAATCCATCCACGTTATATTCAGTGTCCATCACTCCTTCATTCACAGAGCATGAATCAGTCCCCACTAAATCGAGATCCAGGTGACCATTCTCTACTAACTTATCTTCCTTGGTGGTCCAATCCTTCAAGGTGTTCTCCTGGCTCCTGTGAGACGGAGCTTTCCTTGGGGGCAACTCTTTCTGCCTGAGCTGCCACCCATCAGGGGGTACATTCTCAAACTGCTTACGGTAAGAGGACACAGAAAAGGGTCTGTTTTCAGGCACAGTCCTATCACTGACATTCGAGGAGGACGACACAGAAAAGGGTCTGTTTTCAGGCACAATCCCATCACTGACATTCGAATAAGAGGACACAGCAAAGGGTCTATCTTCAGGCACAGTCCTCTCACTGACACTCGCTTTAGCGTTCCCTTGATCGTGTAAAGAGACAGTGAGAAGAGGAGGTGCGTGGCCAGGAGACAAAGGACCAGAGGGTTTGGTGGGCGAAGACAGCGGTGAGGATTTGGATTGAGGCGGGGACACACTGCCCAAGTGGGGGCCAAGAGAGCTCAGCCCCCTGGGGGGCGGCCCTTCCTGCTGGCTGACTGAGGGGGGTTTTGGCAACAGGAGTGGTTTTCTGTGGCGGCCCTGGGAGGGGGAGAAGCCGTCCAGCAGATTCTCCGTGCTCCGTGACCGAGTTGGCTTCACGTAGTTTTGGTCGAACTTCTCGAGCAGGCGGCTGACTTTGCCCTGCAGCTCGGCGGGCCGGGGCTCGTCGGCGGCCAGGGTGCTGAGGTTGTCCTCGCTGCGGCTCAGCGGGCTCTGGTAGACCAGCACCTCGGCGGCTCGGATCTCGGCCACGCTGCCCTGGCCGGCCCGGGATACCAGCTCGTTGACGGTGTGGAGCCGGGCCGGGCCGGCCTCGGTGAAGTAGTCCGGGTCCGACTCGATGATGATGATGTTGTCGGCCTGGATGGTGCGGACCCCCGGCATGTGGCTGTACAGCTCCAGCAGCTGCTTGGCTGAGGAGCCGCCGCCGGCGCCCGGGGCTTCGCGCTCGGCCAGCCGCCTCCGCCGCCGCTCCCGCTGGATGAACGGGTTCTCCTGGATGGGGGCGATGCTCTCCAGCAGCACGGCGCCCCCCGGGTCCGTTTCACCGCCCGCGAGGGCCCGCTCCGCCTCCCCCGCCCGGTTGCTATGGGACGCCGCCCGGCTCGGGGTCCAGCTCCGGCTCTCCGCCGCCAGCTTGGCCTTCCGCCGCTCCAGGATTTCCCTCTTCCAGGCCGGCATCCTGGCGCTGTGACTGGCCGCCGCCTCCTCCTGTCTGCGCGGCTGAGGAGGGGAGAACGGCGGCGGTGCCGGCCTCTGCTCGCTCACCGACATGCCGACCGCGAGCTCGCTGACTGACTGACTGACTGGCCGGCGGGCGGGCGGTCCTCCACCGTCCCGCCAGCCACCGCGCCCCGACACGCCCCTCCGTCTCCACGGAAACCGCAAGAAGCCGGCAGAAGGGGGTGGGGCTCAGACCGCGCCACCTGCCGGAAGGGACCCGCATAGCAACTCGGAATGATTCCATCCCAGGAGGTGACCATTCGGCCCCTCGTGTACATGACAGCTCTGCCAGATTAACTCTGCTCGTCCTACTCCCCCGTACTTTCCTGTCGCCCTGCATCTGTTAGAGAAGAGGTCAGTTGCGTCTCCAATTCCCTCCAAAGCCTCCACTGATAAACAGAAAGAAGTCTTCCAACACCAGGTTAAAATCCAACAGGTTTGTTTCGAATCACGAGCTTTCCAAGCACTGCTCCTTCCTCAGCTTCCTCAGGTTAACCTGGTGTTGTAAGACTTCTTACTGTGCTAATCCCAGTCCAATGCCAGCACCATGCCACATTATGTCTGCCCACCACTGATAAACACCATGGTCCTCCTTGGAAAGCAAGCCCATTTCAGCCACTGGGAGAAAACGCAGAGATAGGAAATTGTCCCTCATTCTTCCTATTAAATTGAATCACTTCACAGAAGAGCAGTGGTTCTAGGCTTGACCCCTGGTGACCCCACTGCAGCCTGACAAATAGCCAACCACTGTTATTTCCTGTCGTTCAGCCAACTTTCAACTCATGAAGCCAATGTTCCTGGCATTCCAAGCACTTCAACCTTATGTGTACTTTATCAACTGCCTTTTGCACCCTCACCAACCAATTCTGTTATCTCTTCAAAACATGGAATCAAGTTAGTCAAACAAGATTTGTCCTTAATACATCCACACTGGCTTCCCTTAATTATTCAACACTAATAATAATCTTTATTTTCACAAGGAGGCTTACATTAACACGGTAATGAAGTTACTGTGAAAAGCCCCTAGTCAGCACATTCCACGCCTGTTCAGGTACACGGAGGGAGAATTCAGAATATCCAATTCACCCAACAGCACGTCTTTCAGGACTTGTGGGAGGAAACCGGAGCACCCGGAGAAAACTTACGCAGACACAGAGAGAATGTGCAGAGTCCACACAGACAGTGACCCAAGCCGGGAATCGAACCTGGGACCCTGGAGCTGTGAAGCAACAGTGTTACCCACTGTACTACCATGCTGCCCTATGACTGTTAATTTGTCCTGGCTAAAAAACTTTCCTGCCACCTGTTAAACTGACTGGCCTGAGTTGCTGGGCTTATCCTTACACCCTTTTGGTGTTTCTATTTCGACAGAAGACGTCTGGATTTTATGTTAGCTGTCATTTTCTTCCCATATTCTCTCTTTGCCTCTCTTATTTTGAGTCGAGTTGGGCAGAGGAAGAGAACATTCAACCCCTCCAATCTGTTCTCTCTGTGATTAATATAGGAGTTTTAAATATATTGTGTTTTAGGTTTTTGTTGCAGTAAGGGTTAGTGTGTGTGTGTGACTGCTGCAATCATGTGTTAAAATAAATCCGAGTTTGGAAAACATGTATATTTTAGGAGCCAGGGTGCAATTAAACTATCGTAAAAAGCTTGGGCTAATGGAATATTGTTTTGATTAAATGGATTCCCCGTGGGGGTTAATAAGCTTTCAGCTTGGTAAGATGACATCATTACGAGGCAAAGCTAAGTTATCAGGCATTTTGCGGTCAGTGGAGTTGTCAGCTGGATGAAGCTGCAACCACAAGTCAAGCTGTTTTCTCCTGGCAGTTCAGTTAAAAGATATTTCTGCAGACAGAAGAGCAGTGCGGTTGCAAAGGTGAAGAAAGCAGCTGAGACAGCTTCTGAAGACAGACAGCCAGAGTTTCTGGACTACAGCTCTTCGCACCCTACACCCTATAAGGACTCCATCCCTTTCTCTCAACTCCTTTGATCCGTCGCATTTGTTCCGATGATGCCACTTTCCAAAATGGTGCTTCAAAAATGTGTTCCTTTTTCCTCAACCGTGATTTCCCACCTACAGTTGTGGACAGGGCCCTCAACAGTGTGCGGTCCATCTCCCACGCCCTACGCCACGACCCTCGCCCCCTCCACTCCCTCCCAGAACTAGGGTAAGAGTCCCCCTCGTTCTGGGGACGTGTTGGGTTACGGGTATAGGGTGGATACGTGGGTTTGAGTAGGGTGATCATGGCTCGGCACAACATCGAGGGCTGAAGGGCCTGTTCTGTACTGTACTGGTCTATGTTCTATGTTCTACCTGCCCCTTATCTCTTCCATGCTTAACATCCCAGGCCCAAAACACTCATTCCAGGTTAAGCATCATTCCACTTGAATGTCTTCCAATTTGATCTACTGCATTGGCTGCTCCCAATGTGGTCTCCTCTATATCGGAGAGACCAAACATAAACTGGGTGATCGATTTGCTGAGCATCTTCGGTCTGTGCGCATTCAGGACCCTGACCTTCCTGTTGCTAGCCATTTTAACAAAGGACCCTGCTCCCATGCCCACATGTCTGTTCTGGGCCTGCTGCAATGTTCCAGTGAAGCTCAACGCAAGCTGGAGGAACAACATCCCATCTTCCAGTTAGGCACGCTACAACCTTCCGGCCTGAACATCAAATTCAACAACTTCAGATGATCAGCTCTACCCCACCTCGACCCATTTGCTTTCATTTCATTTTACTGTCTTTTACCATTTCTTTCTTTCTTAATATATATTTAATTCCCCCCCCCCCCCCCGCCCCCCAATCTTATCCACCTTTCCACTCTTTGCTTCTCCCTGCCCTTCCCCCCCACATCTACAGTTCATCCTCTGATGTTAGTTTCCCTGCTATTTGACCTTTCACACCTTTTGTCCTCTCTGGGGACTGCCATCACACTCTTTCCCCTTGCTTTCTGTGGCTATTAGCACCCAGTTTCCCTGGGTTTCTGTAGCTATGACTCATCTTTCATTCTCACTCCACAGTCTAAATATTTCCCACTTTCTCTGTCAGCTTTGAAAAAGAGTCATCAGACTCGAAACGCTAGCTCTTTTCTCTCCAGATGCTGCCAGACCTGCTGAGATTTTCCAGCATTTTCTCTTTTGTTTCAGATTCCAGCATCCGCAGTAATTTGCTTTCAGCCAGAGTTTCTGCATGGTTCTGACAGGAGTCAGATCTTTTCTTCAAAGTAGTGTCAAGAGATCTCTCTATCTCAAAGAACATCTCTGTAAACAGAGTATTCCTGAATGTTAGTGGTATTTAACAGTGGATCAAGAGCTGATACAATTTTTTGTCTTGTTGCTTAAGTGGGAATAAAGATAGCAGTTAAGGGTTGAGTAGCATTGTTTCAGGTGTAATTGTAAGTTATTTTCTGGTGTGATGTTAAATATTTTAATACTGTGTTCGTAATAAAGGTTGTTTTAATACATCATATCCCTGTTTCTTCATGTAATCACTCCTGGAGCGACGTATCCTTTCCTCACAGTCTTACAAATTAAATAACATATTGGGGTTTTGTCCAGTCACTGTTGGGGTCTGGTCAATTTTAAAGATAGCCTAAATAAATTTTAATCTAATTCTTCAAACTAGTGGAACCTCTCCAATGTTCAAATGATACCTAGGATCAGTGTTCAGCTGCCTTTAACTTCTTCTCCTTTACAAGGCATTTTCCGGGCACGCCTGCCCCAAGAAAATATCCACCGGAGGTCAATGGAACTTTAAATGGTGCCTCCCTTCTCCTCCCCAATGACAATTCCTGCACCCTGATGACAATTCCTGCAGCAGGCAGGACCTGAAAATTTACCCCCATATCTCCAGATGTATTTATAATCCAACTGGTCTTCACCACAGATCTTTTATCAACTCCCTCTCCCCTGACCCTCAGTGTCTCTGTTGGTTTGCTCAACAGCTCTGCCTTTGACGTTCTCTCCCTTGCTCTCCCACCATGTGTATTCATTGGTACAGTTCACACCTTTACAATCTGATGGACACAGGCAAAGGATGTAACATAACAGAACAAGACTCAGAAAAGCAATTCAAGAAAGTTTGGAGACGGCCATGACATATGCAGGGGCCGGCATGGAGGCACAGTGGTCAGCACTGCTGCCTCACAACGCCAGGGACCTGGGTTCAATTCCGACCTCAGGTGACTGTCTGTGTGGAGTTTGCACGTTCTTCCCGTGTCTGAATGGGTTTCCTCTGGGTACTCCGGTTTCCTCCCACAGTCCAAAAATGTGCAAGTTAGGTGGATTGGTCATACTAAATTGCCCTGCAGCGTCGAACGATGTGTAGGTTGGATGAGGTTATGGGGTTATGGAGTAGGAGAATGGAGTGGGACTAAGTAGGGTCCTCTTTCAGAAGGTCAGTGCAGACTCAATGGGCTGAATGGCCTCCTTCTGCACTGCAGGAATTCTCTGATTCTATGAGAAATTCACAAGAAAAGCATCTTGACAGAGTCAGAAATTACACCAAGTGTAATTCTCACACACTTCCTTGGAATGTAGTGAGAAATAATGGAATGGTTATAGGTTGACAGTCTGACAGGCATTGCCGTGAATACTCCTATCATGGCCTTAGCATCTTTATACCAGCCAACCAATGGTTAGTTTTGGGCACTGGTAGGTACAACACATGCGACGAGAAGAGGAGCCCCCTCCTATCCATTAAACATAAATATCCCTCAGGATGTCCAGAGAATCCCTGCAGAGCTGAAGGAGGCCATTCGGCCCATCGAGTCTGTATCACCCTTCCGAAAGAGCACTCTACCAACTCAGGTCGTGAGCCAGATGTGTTAAATGTGTTGTTTAAAAAAAAAGTGGCAGCACGGTAGCATTGTGGATAGCACAATCGCTTCACAGCTCCAGGGTCCCAGGTTCGATTCCGGCTTGGGTCGTTGTCTGTGTGGAGTCTGCACATCCTCCCCATGTGTGCGTGGGTTTCCTCCGGGTGCTCCGGTTTCCTCCCACAGTCCAAAGATGTGCAGGTTAGGTAGATTGGCCATGATAAATTGCCCTTAGTGTCCAAAATTGCCCTTAGTGTTGGGTGGGGTACTGGGTTATGGGGAGAGGGTTGAGGTGTTAACCTTGGGTAGGGTGCTCTTTCCAAGAGCCGGTGCAGACTCGATGGGCCGAATGGCCTCCTTCTGCACTGTAAATTCTATGTAATCTCTTCATTCGGGCCTGTCTGAGCAGGGATCAAACACTGCACCTTCTAATTCAGAGGCAGGAATGTTAACATGACACCAATTTATGAGTGCTGACAACTTGTCGAAAATAATAATAATAATCTTTATTGTCACAAGTAGTACATTAACACTGCAATAAAGTTACTATGAAAAGCCCCTAGTCGCCAAATTCTGGCCCCTGTTTGGGTACACGGAGGGAGAATTCAGAATGTCCAAGCCACCTAACAGCACGCCTTTCAGGACTTGCGGGAGGAAATTGGAGCACTCGGGGGGGAAACCCACGCAGACACAAGGAGAACGCACAGACAGTGACACAAGGCGGGAATCGAACCTGGGACCCTGGCACTGTGAAGCAACAATGCGAACCACTGTGCCACCATGCTGCCGTGAAGAAACTTCCTTCAGCCGTTGACTTTCCTGAGTAATGAGATTCAAAGGTTAATTATTGAACTTTGTTCACACCAAACATCCCTGGTGTCCCAACAATACT
Source organism: Scyliorhinus canicula (assembly GCF_902713615.1). Classification (NCBI taxonomy): domain Eukaryota; kingdom Metazoa; phylum Chordata; class Chondrichthyes; order Carcharhiniformes; family Scyliorhinidae; genus Scyliorhinus; species Scyliorhinus canicula. Next base: position 16,930,900 of record NC_052166.1, on the reverse strand, counting down.
CATCCCAGAACAGCCCATATATTAGTGTATGCACTGCAGGAATACTGCAGACAGCAAGTTGCAGCCAGTGGCAGCAGGCTACATAGATGCTGAGGGAGAGCATGGCCAAATGGACGCAGAGTTGCACTCCTGGCCTGTGTACTTTGGATATTGATCACAAGTTGTTTGCAGCATCCCAAATTATTAAATACAAAGTGTCTGACTAGCCCAATAGACTGCCTGATCCACTCTCTGGCATTGTATCCTACCTGAAAGGGATAATCATGATGGAAAGATCTGGTACCAAGTGCCAACCTCCTGCTTTCCCGAATGAGTTGTTCCCGACCTGTCCCCAGTTGATATTATCAATTCACATTTTCTTGATGCATCAAAATTGCAGGTCTCCGCAGGCAAGGAGAAAGCAAGTACTGACAATTAAAGAATGTGCCTTTATTCAAGTCTCTTACATGTTCAGAATGTCCTGAAGACACTTCAGAAATAAAAAAAATACTTCTGAAGTCTGGTCAGTTATTATGCAGTCAAACACAACAGCAATTGAGACAAATGACCTGTTTTTGGTTGAACTCACTACTCTTTTCAAATAGTACCGATTACATCATTTCAATAGCCAGATGGGATCCTGGTCAAATATTTAATTTAAAAGACAGTCCCTCTGACAGTGCGGGGCTCTCTCAGCATGCCATGCTCTCAGTACGGCAGCATAATGTCATACTGTAATGATGCACGCTCACAGACGGCTTTAGAAACGCAAAGGATATTTATCAATAAGAAAAACTGTAAAGAGGCCAGCAGCCCTTCCCAGCTGCCCTAGAGCAGTCCTTCGTCGCAGAGCAGCCCCTACGGCTGCACCAGTCCCTACATGGGCAGCACGGTGGCACAATAGAACATTACAGGCCCTTCGGCCCTCGATGTGGGCCGACCTGTGAAACCACTCTAAAGCCCATCTACACTATTCCATTATCATCCATATGCCTATCCAATGACCATTTAAATGCCCTTAATGTTGGCGAGTCCACTACTGTTGCAGGCAGGGTATTTCACGCCCTTACTACTCTCTGAGTAAAGAACCTACCTCTGACATCTGTCCTATATCTATCTCCCCTCAATTTAAAGCTATGCCCCCTCATGCTAGACATCACCATCCGAGGAAAAAGGCTCTCACTGTCCATCCTATCTAATCCTCTGATCATTTTGTATGCCTCAATTAAGTCACCTCTTAACCTTCTTCTCTCTAACAAAAACAGCCTCAAGTCCCTCAGCCTTCCCTCATAAGATCTTCCCTCCATACCAGGCAACATCCTGGTAAATCTCCTCTGCAACCTTTCCAATGCTTCCACATCCTTCCTAGAATGCGGCGACCAGAACTGCACGCAATACTCCAAATGCAGCCGCACCAGAGTTTTGTGCAGCTGCAACATGACCTCATGGCTCCGAAACTCAATCCCTCTACCAATAAAGGTTAACACACCATACGTCTTCTTAACAACCCCATCAACCTGGGTGGCAACTTTCAGGGATCTATGTACATGGACACCGAGATCTCTCTGCTCATCCACACTACCAAGAATCTTACCATTAGCCCAGTACTCTGTCTTCCTGTTATTCCTTCCAAAATGAATTACCTCACACTTTTCTGCATTAAACTCCATTTGCCACCTCTCAGCCCAGCTCTGCAGCTTATCTGTGTCCCTCTGTAACTTGCAAGATCCTTCCGCACTGTCCACAACTCCACCGACTTTAGTGTCATCTGCAAATTTACTCACCCATCCTTCTACCCCTCCTCCAGGTCATTTATAAAAATGACAAACACCAGTGGCCCCAAAACAGATCCTTGTGGCACACCACTAGTAACTGAACTCCAGGCTGAACATTTCCAATCATCCACCACCCTTTATCTTCTTACAGCGAGCCAATTTCTGATTCAAACTGCTGAATCACCCTGAATCCCATGCCTCCGTATTTTCTGCAATAGCCTACCATGGGGAACCTTATCAAACGCTTTACTGAAATCCATATACACCACATCAACTGCTTTACCCTCGTTTACCTGTTTGGTCACCTTCTCAAAGAACTCAATAATGTTTGTGAGGCATGACCTACCCTTCACAAAACCATGTTGACTATCGCTAATCAAATTATTCCTTTCCAGATTATTATAAAGCCTATCTATCCATAAACCTTTCCAAGACTTTGCCCACAACAGCAGTAAGGCTCACTGGTCTATAGTTATCGGGGTTGTCTCTACTCCCCTTCTTGCACAAGGGGACAACATTTGCTATCCTCCAGTCTTCTGGCACTATTCCTGTAGACAATGGTGACATAAAGATCAAAGCCAAAGGCTCAGCAATCTCTTCCCTAGCTTCCCAGAGAATCCGAGGATAAATCCCATCCGGCCCAGGGGACTTATCTATTTTCACACTTTCCAGAATTGCTAACACCTCCTCCTTATGAACCTCAAGCCCTCCTAGTCTAGTAGCCTGTATCTCAGTATTCTCCTCGACAACTTTGTCTTTTTCCTGTGTGAATACTGATGAAAAATATTCATTTAGCACCTCTCCTATCTCCTCGGAATCCACAGACAGCTTCCCACTACTGTCCTTGACTGGCCCTACTCTTACCCTAGTCATTCTTTTATTCCTGACATACCTATAGAAAGCTTTAGGGTTATCCTTGATCTTACCTGCCAAAGACTTCTCACGTCCCCTCCTGGCTCTTCTTAGCTCTCTATTTAGGTCCTTCCGAGCAAACTTGTAACTCTCAAGCGCCCTAACTGAACCTTCACATCTCATCTTTCCATAAGCCTCCTTCTACCTCTTGACAAGTGATTCAACTACTTTAGTAAACCACGGTTCCCTCGCTCGACCACTTCCTCCCTGCCTGATAGGAACATACTTATCAAGGACACGCAGTAGCTGTTCCTTGAACAAGCTCCACATTTCAATTGTGCCCATCCCCTGCAGTTTCCCTCCCCATCCTATGCATCCTAAGTCTTCCCTCATCGCATCATAATTGCCTTTCCCCCAGCTATAACTTTTGCCCTGCAGTACCTATCCCTTTCCATCGCTGAAGTAATCATAACCGAATTGTGGTCACTATCACCAAAGTGCTCATCTACCTCCAAATCTGTCCTGGTTCATTACCCAGTACCAAATCCAATGTGGCCTCGCCTCTCGTTGGCCTATCTACATACTGTGTCAGGAAACCCTCCTGCACACATTGGACAAAAACAAACCCATCTAAAGTACTCGAAGTTTAGCGTTTCCAGTCAATATTTGGAAAGTTAAAGTCCCCCATAACAACTAACCTGTTACTTTCGCCCCTATCCAGAATCATCTTTGCAATCGTTTCCTCTACATCTCTGGAACTTTTCGGAGGCCTATAGAAAACGCCCAACCTCAACCCATACTACCTTAGTAAACGAGTCCTCATCAAACGTCCTTTCTGCCACTGTAATACTGTCCTTGACTAACAATGCCACCCCTCCCCCACTTTTACTGCCTTCCCTGAGCTTACTGAAATATCTAAACCCTGGAACCTGCAACAACCATTCCTGTCCCTGCTCTATTCATGTTTCCAAAATGGCCACAACATCGAAGTCCCAGATACCAACCCATGCCTCAAGTTCACCCACCTTGGTTAACACTGCTGCCTCACTGAGGGGAGGGGGACAGGATGTGTCAATGGAGACTATGAGTGATTCCTGATTCCTTTTTGTCATTTGTTTATGTTAACATGCGGGATAATGTTTGGGGGTTTGGTGGGAGGATGGGATCGTTGTTATTGATATTGGGATTGACATTGCATTTGTTACTGATTATTATTTATTGTTGGGTGTAAATTTGGGAGAAAATGTGAAAAAGGAGAATAAAAATATTTAAAAAAAACACTGCTGCCTCACAGCACCAGAGACTTGGGTCCATTTCCGACCTTGGGTGACTGTCTATGTGGAGTTTGCATGTTCTCGCTGTGATTGCGTGGGTTTCTAGGGGCTTTTCACAGTAACTTCATTGCAATGTCAATATAAGCCTACTTGTGACAATAATAAAGATTATTAGTAGTCCTCCGGACGCTCCGGTTTCTTCCCACAGTCCAAAGATGTGCGGGTTAGGTGGATTGGCCATGCTAAATTGCTCCTAGGTGGGGTTACGGGGATAGGGCGGGGTGGTCTTTCAGAGGGTTGGTGCAGACTCGATGGGCCAAATGGCCTCCTTCTGCACTGTAGTAATTCAATGATTTTATGTCTTCTCCTAAGAGAAGACTCCACCTCCTGGGGTGATTTCCCACTCTCAGTCCCAATTGGTCCCTCAAGCCAGGTGACCCTCTTGTGCTGTGTTGCCCTTAAATGCACAGTCACTACAAATGACCACACAACCTAAATGATATGCTCAAATCCTAAATTAGAGCTTGAACCTGCTGAGTCAGAGGTCAGACTGCTATAACATGACCCTTAAGATGTTTGCAAAATATTAAGAGATTTCTCATCATGCAATAGAGGGCGAGGTTATGTCACATAGTAATTATCCACCCTCTTTTCACTCCTTTAAATGTTTTCAGTTCTGCTTCGCAACAGATTGTTTGCCAACCCAATGCTGTTGGTAACATGTACAAATGACCAAACAACCTGGAATGCTGAACTCTTTAGGTTGTACTGAGTTCCACCCCTGTATGGCATTCACACAGTTACATCCTTATTCACTCCCTGCGCAGAATTTACTGTAATCTGTTTCTATATATGCAGTAATGAAAAAATAGAAACAGTTCATTCGAAAAACTAGTTTCTTCTTATACTGTGAACAATAGAAAATCTAGATTTGCGATTAAGTCATGAATAGCAGAGCTGAGTGACTCACATGAGGCAGCTACAGACACGTGTGTATGTTATGAGTGGATAGCCTGTGTTTCTATGGTCCCTCAGCCGTGAAAGATGTTGCTGCTTGCTTGGAATTGTGCATGTTGTGCTGAGCTGAGTGTGGTGCCATGGTATGCACGAGATTTAATATACCAAATGCAATGGGTAAAAGTAATGGTCACAGGGTGAAAAGAGCCCTCCCCCAACCCAACCCCCCCCCCCCCCCCCCCCCCCCCCCACACACACACAATGGACTGTGTTTAAAGGGCCCTCGAATTAAAATGTCACATACTCCAGTCTGCACAGAGGGAAAGAATGTTATAGTATCCACTGTTTGTGGTTTATCCCTCCTGTTATGATGGATGAATAAAAGAGTGTAAGAGGCCCACTCTGGCACCATATTACTCATCTGGCAATGTGGGTATCACTGGCAAGGTCAGCATGTATTGCCCAATTGCCCTTGGAGGTGGATATGATACAACTGAGTGTCCTCCTAGATCACCTCAGTGGCCAGTTAAGAGTGTCGGTATGGGACTGGAGTCACACATAGTCCAGGGCGGGCAACTGGGTTTTCCTTCCCTAAAGGACATCACCAAACCAGTTGGTTTTCAACAACAATCTGGAAGTGTCAAAGGCACTTTTATTGATTATGTCTTTTTCCGAATGACAGAGTTATCCAGACTCAAAGCATTAAGCTCCATTCTCTCTCCACAGATGCTGTCAGACCGGCTGAGATTGTCCAGAATTTTCTGTTTTGTTTCAGATTCCAGCATCCGCAGTATTTGCTTTTATCTGTCTTTTCCAGGTTTGTTTTGGGGGATCTGAACTCTCGATCTCCGGATTATCAATCCATTAACTGTTAGATCTCTTCGTTTCCACAGAGAGTCGAGTCCAGTTGTGAAATTTCAATGGCTTTATTCAGCACCCAAAGGTGCAGCACAATTACACTTCTTTAGCTGCTCCCAAGGCAAGAGAGACAGAGCTGTTTGTGCGCTTAATTCATATATCCGTGACATCACCGGTCCTAACCTCATTGGTGCATTTAAATTGCACTGCCAGGCCCTGATTGGTCTTCACTGGGACTGGGGTTCAGATTGTCCCTGATTGGTGGTTGGGAGCACGCCACCGGTGGCATGACGTCAGACGTCGTTGTCACGTGGGCCACCGGGCCGAAACCAGGAAGTGACGGTGGCCATTTTGATCGGGCACCGGAGGAGGGGGTTGGCCATTCCACAAGGAGATGCTCCCCGACGTCCCAACCGAGGATCGGCGCCGGTGGAGGAGAAGGTCAGGCTACACCATTGCCCCCAACAATGGTGACTGTCACTAACTCCGCATGTGGGCACCGGCAGAGGAGAAGGTCGTTCTCCACCATTACCCCCAACAAAGATGGCTGTCGCCAACTGGGTATGCGGCCACCGGCAGAGGAGAAGGTCAGGCTCCACCACTGCCCCCAACAAAGATGGCTGTCACCAACTGCGTATGCGGCCACCGGCAGAGGAGAAGGTCAGGCTCCACCATTGCCCCAACAAAGATGGCTGTCGCTAACTGCGTATGCTCCATCAGTCCCCCCTTTGATACTTTTCACAACTAGAATTACAAAAGGTGGGGATTACCTGGTTTCCCCCTCCAGTCTGCTCACCTGGGGGCTCATGTTGTATGACATTGTGCACGTCACGAGACATTTGATTAATGCAATTATTAGATACAAATTAAAAATAATAACAAAGAACAAAATCGATCCTTGTACGAGAAGCTTCCCAAGAAGCCCAGCACTGGCACGTGCGCAAACACCCAACAGCTGGAGACATTAGCCTCTCTAGCGTAGGTATAGGACATATCCAAAAAGGTGTTGACACGTGCCTTCCATTTGACCCTAAGCAGAGCTTGGCTCTTTCGTGACAAAAAACACATGGATGAAATTACAATTTTCATTTTGCAAAGTTCTGTTTCTTTTGTCATGTGAGAGTGCCTTTAAGAATAGGATGTTTAAGAAATGTACCTTTAAGAAATAAAGCTAATCATATTACTGAAGTTATGTCACGGGGGGGGGGGGGGGGGGGGGGGGGGGCTGAGCTCGCTTCTGCTTTTTGGGAGTTTTAGTTTCAGTTTGAAGAAAGCTTGGGTGTGGTTGTGAGCTGCATTGCTGGTGATCTCTGCCATGAAGGACTATCTCTTAATCCTTTGGTGAAATCGGAATTGTAAAAAGATCTCAGTATTGAATATAAATCTAATGTGCTTCTGTTTGAAGGATTTTGTTAAGTCTTTTGGATGTGTAAAGGAACAGTTTGCAGGATTGGATAGTGTTGTATTATTTTTGGGGTTATCTTTGAAGTAAGGGGTGTTAAGAGATCCAATGTTTATTTAAAAGGTTAATTTGAATTCATGGAATAAATATTGTTTTGTTTTTAAAACCATGTGTCCATAAATGTAATACTACACCTGGGGAACAAGCCGTGTGTTTCAAAAGCAACAATCCATTAAAGGTGGGGGTTGGTTAAACTCCATGATACATTTTGGGGTTCTGAAAACACCTCTCCCATGACACTTTGCTGATTCAACGTTAGGGTTTTTTGCTGATTCAGTTGCTGGACACCATCTTGACATGTGATGTGTGGATCAAGGTCTTTTTCCCCCGACTTTTAACCCCCGACTGCGTGGTTAGCAGTATCGTGTAGGGACCTTCCCACTTGGTGCCAAGAGTTTGTTGTAGAGTTTCTTGACATACATTCGTTCTCCCGTGACCAAGTTGCCCCACGTGGGGGATACCAGTTGAGAGGCAGAACTAACAGCATTTGTTCATTTCTGACAATATTCTCGCAACGCATCACCCAATAGTTGGCAATTGGCTTTCATAAATTGATGGCTCCCGGGCAGGGTCATCGGCCTCCCCATAATAACCTCAAAAGGGCTCAGGCCTGTAATCCTGTTGGGGTGGCCCGAATACTGCACAGTATCTTGAGCTGGGCCTGGAGCCATGGGGTACCTTCCTGTTGACATTTGGCCAGTCGTTTCAGGGTCCGATTGGTTTGTTCTACTTGACCGGATGACTGCGGATGGTGAGGGCAATGCAGACTCCATTTAATAGTCAACCTGCTGGCAAACAGGTAAAATAGGTTTCCTAGTCCCAATCTATGTATCGGGAAAATCCCCACAGTGGAAAATAATCCTTGCGTAGCACTTTTGCAATGTGTGGCTGTGACCCCTTCGCACGGGCATTGCCTCTACCCACCGAGAGAATCGATCAACAGTGACCAATATGTCTGGGTATTCCTGGCCCCCAGGTAGCGATATACAATTCATTTGTAACTCTAGGAATGATCCCGCCGGGACCGGTGGCATCAGCTGGGGCATGGTGGTTATGGGTCCGTCATTATTCTTCTGGCAGATCACACACCTATCCGATACCGTCTGGGCAAACTTCTTAAATCCCCGGCGCCACCAGCTCTTCTGAAATCGGGTTGTCATTTGTTGTGGAGCCAGGTGTCCCCATGACTGGATCTGCTGCCCGGGACTGGACATGGCATTCATGCTGGAGGAGTTTCCGGTATATCAATTCTTCTCTGTCTCCACAGACCATCTTCACACATCCTCATACTTTCTTCCATCCAAGTCCATTGTTCCTCCCTCAGGGACTCCACCTGCATAACTTGCAGATCTTTAGTCAGTTCCTCCGGTTTACGTATCCGTGATTCTCCCACCGATGGTTCGGTGCTCGAGGCAAGCTGGTCCATCATCGCGTTTCCCCTTTCCCCTTGCCTCTTTGGTGTTCTCCTTTGAGCGGGCCTTACATTTTAGAATGGTACCTCTTTGGGGTAGCTGCCAGGCTTCCAACAGGTCTCGGACCTGCTTCCCCTTTCGGATAGGCAGTCCGGAGGCATGAGGAATCCTCTCATCTGCTATAACTGACTGAAGCCATGGGCAACCCCGAATGCATACCGCGAGACGGTGTAGATGTCTATCTTGCAAGCCTCTGATAGGGCTCTTAGTTCTGCTTGCTGGGCGGAAGTTCCCGCAGGCAAGCATCCCTTCACCACGGTTTCATTCATACTGCCCACTCAACCTTCCTGGGTCCATTGTGGATAATGGAGGAACCATTGGGCTACAATACAAGGTCAGTGTTGGGAAGTGGTTCTTCGGCGGCGAGGCTGGCCTCTTCTATTTCCTTCAAGGTTTCCACACAGTCATGATCTTCATCTTCCTCCCCCCTTTGCTCCTCCAAAGGCAGGGGCATGGTAGCAGGGTTAACTGGGCTAGCATAGACAATGTGGAGGTTGGGTGTCTCCAGGATCGCTGTTCACCGGATCCACCTAGCTGTTGTTACCTGAGAGACACCCTGTTCATGGACAGCAGTGTGTGCACACCACATGGTAATCAGTTTTTGATCAAGGACCAGACCTGTGATGGCCATTACAGTGCGACATGTGGCCTCCATAATAATAATAATTGTTTATTGTCACGAGTAGGCTTCAATTAAGTTACTGTGGAAAACCCCTAGTCGCCACATTCTGGCGCCTGTTCGGGGTGGCTGGTACTGGAATTGAACCTCCGCTGCTGGTATTGTTCCGTATTACCAGCCAGCGATTTAGCCCACTGTGCTATGGCTCTGACGCAACTTCCCCATCCGAGGGCCTGTCACCACCACAGACAGAATTTGGACGCCATCTTGGGGGTGCAGGCTATAGATATGTCAGAGTCGACTCAACTCTTCCCAGGTTTAGAGACTCCCCTTTTTGGGATGTGGTAGGATTTTGGGCCATTTATCGATTTTCTTTCAGGATCTGCGGGAATGTGTGCTCAGTGATCGGCCTGCATGAGTCTCGGAGTTGTTACCCCAGCACGGTAGCATTGTGGATAGCACAATGGCTTTACAGCTCCAGGGTCCCAGGTTCGATTCCGGCTTGGGTCACTGTCTGTGCGGAGTCTGCACATCCTCCCCGTATGTGCGTGGGTTTCCTCCGGGTGTTCCGGTTTCCTCCTTAGTGTCGGGTGGGGTTACTGGGTTATGGGGATAGGGTGGAGGTGTTGACCTTGGGTATGTTGCTCTTTCCAAGAGCCGGTGCAGGCTCGATGGGCCGAATGGCACTGTAAATTCTATGAACTATGGTTGTGTCTGTTCCTTGTTCCGTTTTGACTTAACTTTTTTCATTTTGAATGGGGCCAACAGGGGACCACAGACATAGAGTCATAGAGGTTTACAGCATGAAAACAGGCCATTGGGCCAATGCGTCCATGCCGCCTAGTTTTTACTACTAAGCTAGTCCCAATTGCCCATATATGGCCCATATCCCACTATACCCATATTTCCCATATAACTGTCTAAATGCTGTATAAAAGACAAAATTGCACCCGCCTCTGCTACTGCCTCTGGCTGCTCGTTCCAGACACTCACCACCCTCTGTGTGAAAAAATTGCACCTCTGGACCCTTTTGTATCTTTTCCCTCTCACCTTAAACCTATGCCCGCTAGTTTGAGACTCCCCTACCTTTGGGAAAAGATGTTGACTATCTACCTTACCTATACCATTCATTATTTCATAGACCTCTATAAGATTATGCATAAGCCTCCTACGCTCCAGGGAAAAAAGTCCCAATCTATCCAGCCTCTCCTTATAACTCAAACCATCAAGTTCCCTTTTCATCTGCGACCACAGGCACTATCGCCGGAGGCACTATTGCTGGGTCAATGACGCCGAATTGCCGATCAGCTTAATAAATGGGGTCGCGATTTTTGAATTGCAAGAGGGTTACACAGACTATTTCTGGGGACCGATGACTTTTAAGTACAGAGGAGTCCTGACCTCATGTACCAAGATGGGGTCCTTTGTCTGAGCCAGTGTGGTCCTCTGCGATCCTGCTGACTACGCCAGAATGTTAGATCTCTTAGTTTCCACAGAGAGTCGAGTCTGGTTTCAAATTTCAATGGGTTTATTCAGCACCCAAAGGTGCAGCACAGTTACACTTCTTTAGCTGTTCCCAAGGCAAGAGAGACAGAGCTGTCTGCGCGCTTAGTTCATACACTCATGATGTCACTGGTCTTATTCTCACTGCATTGCCAGGCCCTGATTGGTCTTCGCTGGGACTGAGGTTGTCACTGATTGGTGGTCAGGAGCACGCCACCGGTGGCATGACGTCAGACGTCAGTGTCACGTGGGCCGAAATCGTGAGGTGGCGGTAGCCATTTTGATTGGCCACAGGAGGAGCGGGCAGCAGCGACCATTCCATGGGGAGATGCTCCCGGACTTCCCGACCGAGGATTGGGCACTGGCACAGGAGAAGGTCAGGCTCCACCATTGCTCCCAACAAGGTTGGCTGTCGCTAACTGTGCAGACTCCATCAGTAACATAACCACTATACCACCATAGCCCTGAAATCTGCCTGATGAGAACCGTCATCAAAAATCTCACTTTATTTTGTTTGTTGAGGGTAAATGGAGATAAAAATCAGCTGTGGAATTAAGTGTTCACAGGGCTGAATGGCCTCCGGCTGTTCCAACTGCAGCCCATCCCACATGAGGTGGACCTCAATCCAACGTCAAAAGAACTGAAAAATCAGATAGTAAATGCTGAGAATGTGCAACTGGTCGGTCAGCTTTACAATTTTAGTTTCATGACATGCAATGACACAGCTTTCTTCATGTTCTGGGTGTGACTCGTCCACGCAACTACAGTGACACAGGCTGACACCCAAAATATTAACTGGCCTCTTCCTTTTTTAAAAAGAAATTTACATTATCCAATTCTTTTTTACCAATTAAGGGGTAATTTTGCGTGGCCCATTCACATACCCTTGTAGTCATTGTGGTCAGCTTGGACACAGCCAAGTACACAGCCTCTGTATATTGTGCAAAGAATCCAACCTGACCAACACTTGCAACCATTAACAGTCAATCACCATTTCCCCCAGGATAACAGGGTTTGAATCAATGAGGTACAGCAGTAGCAGACTAACCGGCGCCACTTCCCCTTATTTGGAAAGGCCAATGACAATGATAGCTGGGACCTGCCCAGCCACCGAGGTATCCGCTCCCTAATTGGCCAGGATCAATGAGGGTGATCGAAACCCTATCGATCCATTGGAGCTAGAGATAGAACCGCCCATAAGGACGCGAACGAGAAGAAGGAGAAGAAGCCCTGCGCCCTAGGGAACGGCCTCTTGGACCGGCCTGTGTGCGACCAATTGCAGCATATCAACCAGCCAAGTTCAAGGACCTGCGATCGCTACCTGAAGGACGAGCCCAACCGAGACGAACCTGAAGACTTCCAACCGACCCACGTGGACACAGATAAAGGCCTATCTCCCGCCTAGAGCCGGTCACTCCGAAATTAAGTAAAGGTCATCTTAGCTATTAGGTTTAGTTTAGTGCGTAGCTGCATGAATCATTGCATATAGAACAAGTGTGTTTGTTAATAAACTGTATTTTGGACGAATATACTGGTTGTGTGGTCATTCGGTCAATACAAGAAACAGCTTGTGATTCACATAGAAATAAAGAAGTCAACACCCTACACATCTTTTTGGATTGTGGGGAGAGATTCCCACAGACATGGGGAGAATGTGCAAACTCCACATTTAATAGGACCTGGGGCTAGAATCGAACGCGGGTCCTCGGCGCAGTGAGGCAACAGTGCTAACCACCGCACCACAGTGCCGCCTGATATGTCAGTACCTTGATGAGATACCAGTACATTCAGTGCGATTTCAGTATTACGAGATACAAATACAAGATACAAATACATCCACTGAGGTATCAGCATTACAATGAGATACCAGTACAGTCAGTGCGATTTCAGTATTACGAGATACAAATACAAGATACAAATACATCCACTGAGATATCAGCATTATGATGAGATACCAGTACATTCAAAGAACAAAGAAAGAACAAAGAAAAATTACAGCACAGGAACAGGCCCTTCGGCCCTCCAAGCCTGCACCGATCCAGATCCTCTATCTAAAACTGTCGCCTATTTTCTAAGGATCTGTATCCCTCTGCTCCCTGCCCATTCATGTATCTGTCTAGGTACATCTTAAATTACGCTATCGAGAAGGGGGTGGCAAGGACGGTGTCGAGGGTGGTGGGATCCAGGGTCAAGCCAGGATGGGGACTCGCGATTTTTGGGGTTGGGGTGGAGCCGGGAGTGCAGGAGGCGAAAGAGGCCGATGTGCTGGCCTTTGCGTCCCTAGTAGCCCGGCGAAGGATCTTGCTACAATGGAAGGATGCGAGGCCCCCAAGCGTGGAGACCTGGATCAATGACATGGCGGGTTTTATTAAGCTAGAGAAGGTCAAATTCGCCCTGAGAGGGTCGGTACAAGGGTTCTTTAGGCGGTGGCAACCTTTTCTCGACTTTCTGGCTCAACGATAGGGTAAGGGGACAGTAGCAGCAGCAACCCGGGGGGGAGGGGGGAAGGGGGAGGGAAAAGGTGAGGGGGGGGGGCGGACGATGACTATGTTTGTTTATTTAATTTAAATTTATTTTTAAGTTCTTTTGTTGTTCATTGGGGTTGGGGGGGTGGGGGATGGGATACATGCGTCGATACGGTCTGGGGGTGTTACAGTTATTATGGGTTATTTTGTTGCATTTCATTGTTTGTCGTTATGTTTTATATTTTCTGTAAAAAATTCCAATAAAAATTATATTAAAAAACAAAATGACGCTATCGTGCCCTCCTCTTCCACCTCCACCGGCAATGCGTTCCAGGCACCCACCACCCTCTGAGTAAAGAACTTTCCACGCACATCTCCCTTAAACTTTTCCCCTCTCACCTTGAACTCATGAACCCTAGTAATTGAGTCCCCCACTCTGGGAAAAAGCTTCTTGCTATCCACCCTGTCTATACCTCATGATTTTGTAGACCTCAATGAGGTTCCCCCTCAATCTCAGTCTTTCTAATGAAAATAATCCTAATCTACTCAACCTCTCTTCATAGCTAGCACCCTCCATACTAGGCAACATCCTGGTGAACCTCCTCTGCACCTTCTCCAAAGCATCCACATCCTTTTGGTAATGTGGCGACCATAACCGTGCGCAGTATTCCAAATGTGGCCGAACCAAAGTCTTATACAACTGTAACATGACCTGCCGACTCTTGTACACAACACCCCTTCCGGTGAAGTAAAGCATGCCTTATGCCTTCTTGACCATTCTATCGACCTGCGCAGCCACCTTCAGGGTACGATGGACCTGAACACCCAGATCTCTCTGTCCATCAATTTTCCCCAGGATTTTTTCATTTACCGTATAGTTCACTCTTGAATTGGATCTTTCAAAATGCATCACCTCGCATTTGCCCGGATTGAACTCCATCTGCCATTTCTCTGCCCAACTTTCCAATCTGTTGTATTCTCTGACAGTCCCTTTCACTATCTGCTACTCCACCAATCTTAGCGTCATCTGCAAACTTGCTAATCAGACCACCTATACCTTCCTCCAGATCATTTATGTACATTACAAACAACAGTGGTCCCAGCACGGATCCCTGTGGAACACCACTGGTCACAGTTCTCCATTTTTGAGAAACTCCCTTCCACTACTACTCTCTGTCTCCTGTTGCCCAGCCAGTTCTTTATCCATCTAGCTAGTACACCCTGGACACCATGAGACTTCACTTTCTCCATCAGCCTACCATGGGGAACTATATCAAATGCCTTACTGAAGTCCATGTACATAACATCTACAGCCCTTCCCTCATCAATCAACTTTGTCACTTCCTCAAAGAATTCTATTAAGTTGGTAAGACATGACCTTCCCTGCACAAAACCATGTTGCCTATCACTGATAAGCCCATTTTCTTCCAAGTGGGAATAGATCCTGTCCCTCAGTATCTTCTCCAGCAGCTTCCCTGCCACTGACGTCAGGCTCACCGGTCTATAATTACCTGGCTTATTCCTGCTACCCTTCTTAAACAAGGGGACAACATTAGCAATTCTCCAGTCCTCCGGTAACTCACCCATGTTCAAGGATGCTGCAAAGATATCTGTTAAGGCCCCAGCTATTTCCTCTCTCACTTCCCTCAGTAACCTGGGATAGATCCCATCCGAACCTGGGGACATGTCCACTTGTTCACTGAGATATCAGCATTTAGATGAGATACCAGTACATTCAGTGAGATATCAGCAATATGATCAGATACCAGTACATTCACGGAGATATCAGTACTGTCACATGATATTAGCATGCTGTAACATAGGCCATGTGGCTTTGTTGAGGTTTGAGTTTATTCTCACTTGTCTTCATAGCTATTTGATGTTCAGCTAGAAAACTATTAACATGGGAACAGACGGACGCTGTTCATGTCCCTCAAGCCGACCTTGCCATTCAATTCTGTTATTTGTTGCCGGTGCAAAGAGAATGAATCAGAGGTGGCACACTTCAGGTTTGTATAACATGGGGTAAGGGGTTTATTAACAAGGTGCTGCTTGAACTTGGTAAAACTGTGAACGCCCCAAAAGCCCGCAAAATGCTCTGGTGATGTCATTGCGTAACATGTGACATTGCACCAGCCAATGGTATTACTCAGATACATAAAACATTTGTTAATGGCTGAACTATACCTTTCAAGTGCCTGCCTTGGACCATAACCTTTAATACACCTTAGCCAAGAAAAATCTGACAATCTCAGTTCTGAAATATTCAATTTACCCCCAGCCTCCACAGTGGAGATGGGGGAAATGGGGCTAGTGTTCCAGACTTTTGTCTGAAGATGGATTTCCTGACACTAATCTTGTTGGGCCTAGCTCTAATATTAAGTGGTTTGCCTTTTGTTTGGGTTGTTACCGTCAATCCCTCCCCAGTTGCATCGACATTCAAAGTTGTTTGTGTAAAGATTGATAACATTCAACGCTATTTTTGAAACCTCAGCTGAAAGAGTACAAATAGTCAACTGGAAAATGCCTCTATTTTTGAATTCATGGACATGGTGGTGAGCTAGAATGGGCTGGGCACTGGAATCGCCCAGAAATCTGGATATAATTACTTACATTGATTTATTATTAAAAACATGTGAATGCGCGCACTTCCTGTGCAACTTCCCGTCATGATTTAAGTCAACATTTCAAATAGAAAAAGTGTCAGTGTGAGCAGATCAACAATGGGATATTTTTAAAAAAGGAAAATGGAAAATTGCAGAATAAACATCTTCTTATTTTTGAGATTGTCTGTTTAAAAGCAGGTCCTTGGTGTTTATTCACTGAACCGACGGCGAGGCACTCTGATTTTTTTTTTGACTGTGGGTCCGGTAGGGAAGTAAGCCCTGAATTGGATCCCTCATCTAGAATGGGGATTGTGTTAATCTGACCCATGTGCTAACTGTCTCGCCAGCTGAGCTAATTGGCTCCTCAGAATAAATACATACAATTAAAATGAGAAAACTTTAAGTCTGAGAATGCTGCGGCTAAATAAAGAGGTTTGAAACCAACTAAAATTGAAGGAGGAGGAAATCTGGGGCCTATAAATATGGTTCTCCATCTGAAGGCGGGCTTCTCGGTCCTTATTTTGTCGAATGATGGCACAGGGATTGATTCCTGTTGGTGTTAATCCACACACTAGCCACCAAGGCATCTGATAAGATGATCAAAAATAAGAAGATGAGAGAAGAAGGTTAGGAGAGGAGTTAAACAATATAAGGAAGGATCATGAGAAGAGCATCTCAAAAATCATTAAAAAGTGACATACTGAACAAAAATATCAGTAAAAAGTTAAATGCGAGGTGAGACTTGAGAGGCGAGGATAGTGGAGGGAGGATAAACACTCAGCAAGGATTTTGCTTCCATGTTACATAGGAAAAGGAGCTTGGGATAGGGTGACTCCAGTATTAAAAGTAACTTGTGACTTCTGATGATTGGGTTGTGCTGAGTAGTCGCACATCTGGTGGCTCTCCTCCTATGGACCCGAAAATAGGCTCCTTTACTCGAAATAGCCCGCTAATACAGGGAAAACAGTATCCCCGCACTTCAACCAACACCAATGCAGATCTTCGAGGCAATGTCCAAGGTGGTGGGGATGAGGGTGGAGCCTTGCCCAAGAGTGGTAGTCTTTGGAGTCTCGGAACAGCCAGATCTCTTCATGGGGAGGAGGGCCAACGCCCTTGCCTCCCTAATCGCCCGCTGGAGAATCCTGCTCGGCTGGCGGTCAACAGCTCCACCTAAAGCTGCAGACTGGCTGTCTGACCTATCGGAATTTCTCCAGATGGAGAAAATTAAATGCAGACTCTGGGGTTCGGAGGAAGGCTTCCACGAAACATGGGCGCCATTCTGTTTGTAGCCAACAGCCAGTAAGCCTCAAAAGAGCTATTGTACGTCACAAACCTGCGGAAGTCTTTCAGGAGATCACTAGTGGGAGAAATGGACTGAATGTAGTGTTCACAAACGTCCAGAAAACCTTTGACAAGCTACCACACAGAATGCTGAAGAATACGAGGGAGTAGAAAACTGGATTAAGAATGGACTAGAAGTGAGGAACCAGATTAGCAAGTGTTAAGGGCGCGTTCTCAGAGTAATTGGAGTGGGCTGTTCTAAGACTGGTTCTGTGCACTGTGCAAATCAATTATTTGAATATACGTTTGGAGGGAGAGGTGTCCAAATTTGCAGACGATATTAAAATAGGAGGCACAGTAAATAAGAGCTCTATAGAGGGTCCTCCAGTTGGGGTCTTCCTCCGCCGGACGGCGAAAAGGCATGCCATAGTGTGTCCGGGCAACGGGCGTGGGTAAGGAGGTGAAGGGTGTCCAGCAGCAGCCCGTACATGAAACCCCTCTGCGCAGAGCGACAAGGCATGGAGGGCAATTCCGTGAGGTGGTTAGGATTGTGGGGCACCAGCCACCCAGAGAGGATTCAGGGATTGGCCCAATGTGGAATTCCGTCTGAGTAGGGGTTTGCTCAGACAGGATACCACCGCAGATAGGATTTCACCGCACATCTGCATATCCTCCAGACCGCGAACACCATCTGGTCCGAGCAGGATCGTTTTG
Source organism: Scyliorhinus canicula (assembly GCF_902713615.1). NCBI lineage: Eukaryota > Metazoa > Chordata > Chondrichthyes > Carcharhiniformes > Scyliorhinidae > Scyliorhinus > Scyliorhinus canicula. The sequence goes on along the minus strand of NC_052166.1, from coordinate 16,913,083 downwards.
AGGTCTTGGATGGCATTGGCCACGAGCTAGCACGTGGGTGTCATCCAGCCCACTCCTCCGCCACTCCCTGATCCTGGTCACCCCGGCAGCCACAGCTCGCTCTCCACCAAAATGTTATTGGTGGATGTGCGGATTCCTGAGCAGCGGCTCCCTGACCACAGCCACAACCGGGGGGAGGGGGGGGGGGGGGGGGCTGTCTCCAGCGAGCGGTGACATTGGTCTCCAGCTCCTGCCAGTTAGCCGGCCAGGATTCCTCAGCTGGGCAAAGGTGGACTCCCAAGTCGAGGATGCTGGTCCTGGTCCTGCTCCAGGTGAAAGGCCTGAGCTCCTCTGGGAGGGGGGTCCATTTGCCAACAGGAGTTTGGAACACTTGACTCGGTTCATCCTGGCAGAGGACGTGGCGGAGTACGCAGCCTGGCACTCTCTCATCCTCCATAGATCAGCATGGTCGGTGAACATGAAGAGCACGTCATCAGCTTGAGCCAAGAGGAACACCCCAATGCCCGGCCCGCGCAGAACCAGTCCTGAAAACCTCCTCTGCAGGACGCGCAGGACAGGCTCCATGGAAATGAAATCGAGATGGCCAGACAAGGGGCGACCCTGACGAACTCCCCTCCCAAAGCAAAGGACACCATCAGGGACCCGTTAACCTTAACGAGACACTCTGCGGCAGTGTACAGAAGTCGGATCCAGGTAACAAAATGTGCCCTGAACCCGAATGCTTGCAGAGCCCCGAATAAATATTTGTGATCCATCGTGTCAAACACCTTCTCCTGATCAAGGGACAGGAAGGTCCCTTCGACAGAGCAGCTCTCTGGGAATGATGGACCAGGTCCCGGACCAGATGAATGTTGGTGAGGATAATGCAGCTCGGGACCGTGTAGGACTGGTCAGGGTGGTCCTGCACTGTGCCAAGGCACAGCACACGACTTGGCGAAGATCTTATAATCCGTGCTGAGGAGGGAGACTGGTCGCCAGTTTTTAAGGTGGTGCAGATGCCCCCTCTTTGGCATCATGGCCCGGTGCCACGAGAAGAGCATCTCCCTGGTCGTGATATTTTCCCCCAGGCTCCTGCGTAGTCACTCCCCAGGACATCTCAGAACGTCCTGAAGAACTCCATGGTCAGCCTGCCCAGCCCTGGGGTTTTGTTCCTCGAAAGAATGTAGAGGGTGCCAGTCAGGTCCTCCGGTATTATAGGGGCATTAAGCCCCCTGGCTCCCTCCGGGCCAACCTGTGGTAGGTCTGTGATGATATGCCTGTAAGCAATATCATAGATGGTTGGTGGTGCGACCTCCAACCAGCAGGTGGCGGTACAGGCACTCTGTGTGGTATCAAGACAGTGGTCATATGACAAGGCCCTCCAATGTAAGTGGGGGCACATCTGGCCATCACCAGATGGTTGTAAGACGTACAAGTGGACAGGCGTGCCGAGGGTCGTTCCAGAGGAGTGCAAAGAAACTCCTTGATAACTTGCTCGGTAACAGATCATTATCTTATCACGTATGATTCAATAAAAACCCTGGTTTGGACAAGTCAAGTTGTTTGGTAGATTCCTTGCTCGACATCGAACACCGAACACAAGGTCCTCTCACAAAACTCTGCAAGCACCCTTGCTGGACAGATCCGGGGAGAAGAGGGTGCTGTAGGAGCTTTGGGTTTGGGCTCTCACTTCCCCCTGGATCTGAGACGAGGAACCCATCGACAACCAGCAGCATAAGGAGCTGCTGACGGACCCTGCGGCTATTTGCCAGCGAGCAGAAAAAGGGGGCGCTGCGGTCCATGTCCGTGAGAATTTGGACACGCGACGTCACGTAAGCGCTGCAGGACGCGGCAAGTTGCAGATCCCGCAGCGGTCCTTCTTCTCTCTGTACACCAGACGCAGGGCCGGGTCCTCATCGGGCTGACCGAGATGTGACTCCAGGTCAAGCGCCTCCTTCTCCAACTCCTCGATCCTGTATTTCTGCCTCTTTGTTAACCCTCTCACAACCTCCTGACAGAAGGTACGCACACGAGTCTTTCCCATGTCCTACCAAAGCCTCAAGGAGGGGGCATCAACTCAACTTCGTCCTTCTCCAGCCGGTCCGGAAGTGACGAAACAAGCCCAAGAACCGCTCGTCCTGCAGCAAGTAATACGGACCACGACTTAGGGTGAGACAGGGCGAGCCCCGCCCATAGCAGACAATGGTCTGAGCACGACATCTGCTGCAAAGAGGCTTTGGGACACGGGCAGGTAAGCCCTTGAAATGTAAAGGCGGTCAATTCTGGACGGTCCGACCCCAAGCCTCACAAAGGTGAAGACGCTGGAGTCAAGATGGAGAGTCCGCCAGATGTCCACCAATTCATAGAATTTACAGTGCAGAAGGAGGCCTTTTGGCCTATCGAGTCTGCACCAGCACTTGGAAAGAGCACCCCACTTAAGGCCATGCCTCAACCCGGTAACCTCATCTCACCTTTTTTATTTTTGGACACTAAGGGCAATTTATCACAGCCACTCCACCTAACCTGCACATCTTTGGACTATGGGAGGAAACCGGAGCACCCAGAGGAAACCCACGCACACCAGGGAGAACGTGCAGACTCCGCACAGAGCCGGGAATCAAACCTGGGACCCTAGAGCTGTGAAGCAACTCTGCTAACCACTGTGCTACTTTGCTGCGGACCAGGTTCCTTAACTTCACCACCGCATGAGAGCCACACTGGGTGCTGAGCTGGTGCTTTTTCCCGAGGGTGCAATTAAAATCCCCCCCAGGACAATGCACTCGCCCACGGCAACAGTACCAAGATGAGAGGACACTTGCTTGAAGAAAGTAATCTGCTGCTAGCCAGCTTGGGAACGTAGACATTCACAAGGTGAAGTACCTCAACCAGCCCCCTCCATCCCGGCCTGTTACTGGCTCCTTGACCCTCAAGATCTCCGCCTGAAAATGTGGGGCCAACAAGATAGCCACCTCGCCTAAACGTGAGGTCAGGTGACTTATGTTAACCCCCCCCCCCCCCCCCCCCGCCGCTCCCCCCACGCCACTCCAGGATCCACGTGGCTTTGTGTCCCGGAGCGGTGTGGGTTTCTTGCAGGAAGCACGCTGCATACGTCCCATCCCGGAGGACCGAGAATTTCTGGAACATGCGGAGCGTGTCCCTGCTGCCGATAGAGGCTGGCTATGTCCACCTTCATGTCAGCAGTAAAGTGATATCTTCACCATCACCTTTTTAGTGCTGTGGGGGGGGGAAGCAGAGGAGCGCGTCCCTGTCCGCTCCCTCACCCCTCTGAAGTCTGGCGAGGAACGATCGAATGCAGCGATGCTCAGTCACCTGTGATTCTCCTGACATTTTAGTGTTAGCGCAGGAGGACGTAATGAGCAGCACCATGTCCGACCACCGGTTGAGGGCTGGCTGCACTCGGATTCAGTGACTGTGTTTGCATGTAGAAAATCCCGGAGTTCCCCATGGGGGATGAGGGATGACTCAGTGTTGGCACAAGGGGGTCCAGAGCCTCGCTACAGATGGACTCAAAACCAATCCACCGTGCTCCCAACTAGCAGATGCCATGCTCCGGGCAGTTGCCGTCTGGAACTAAGTCCCCCACCACGGCATGGACCCACCAACGAGCCCTGGCTTTCCTCAGTCCCATGCCCTGGATCATCGACAGATGGGTTCCTCACTGGATCAACACCCCGAGCGGAGCCTGAGGTAGGTGGTGGCACAGACCCCAGCTCCTCTTGCTACACCAGGCCACCGGACAGATCTGGGAAAAATTCCAGGAAAAGCTCCGGAATGGAGATTGAGGTGCCCGACGTTGGAGTGGAGGTTGCGGCGGAGGAGGGTACTGCGTCTTGCTCGGGGGGTGTGGGGGGGGGGGGGGGGGGGCGGGGATGCGACAGCTCAGGGCTGAATATATGCTTCTCTTTTTCAGGTTCCTTGCGGGGGCGGGGTGTTCTAACATCTCGTTAGAAAACATGTTTTCCGTGGGAATAATTGAAAAACGTGAGGAACCTAAAGTACTCCTCAACCACTAAACATCATCAACTCTAGCAGTGAATGGAACTCAATTGCACAAGTTAACAATTTTCCAATATTGTTCAAGCTTGATACAGGGACTTTAGCCAATCTACTGACAAGCAAGGATATCAATACGATTCCTGGAGAACATGAGGTGCTACCTGCTGCATGTAGGCTGAAGGACTGCATAATGGTAATCAGATTGCTTCATTGAGACCGTGCCATCTCAAAGTCACAAACAAGAAAATAAAGAAGACACTACGATTTGAGATCGTGGAAAATGAAAAATCATCACTGTTAGGCGCTCAGGCTTGCAAAGACTTGCAGCTTGTTCAAAGAATCTATATGACTACATTACGCATGGAAGATGAAATCCAGCATATCCTTCAACAGTACCCTGATGTTTTTAAAGGTATGGGCACTTTGCCGTACCAGTGCAAGATCTTACTAAAAAAAGATGCGAAACCTGTAATTCATCCGCCTCGGAGAGTTTCAGCTCCTTTGCGAGACGGGTTAGAACATAGAACATAGAACAGTACAGCACAGAACAGGCCCTTCGGCCCTCAATGTTGTGCCGAGCCAAGATCACCCTACTCAAACCCACGTATCCACCCTATACCCGTAACCCAACAACCCCCCCCCCCCCCCCCCCCCCCCCTTAACCTTACTTTTTATTAGGACACTACGGGCAATTTTAGCATGGCCAATCCACCTAACCCGCACATCTTTGGACTGTGGGAGGAAACCGGAGCACCCGGAGGAAACCCACGCACACAGGGGGAGGACGTGCAGACTCCACACAGACGTGACCCAGCCGGGAATCGAACCTGGGACCCTGGAGCTGTGAAGCATTTATGCTAACCACCATGCTACCCTGCTGCCCATATAAATAGAACATAGAACAGTACAGCACAGAACAGGCCCTTCGGCCCTCGATGTTGTGCCGAGCAATGATCACCCTACTTAAACCCACATACCCGTAACCCAACAATCCCCCCCATTAACCTTACACTATGGGCAATTTAGCATGGCCAATCCACCTAACCCGCACATCTTTGGACTGTGGGAGGAAACCAGAGCACCCGGAGGAAACCCACGCACACACGGGGAGGACGTGCAGACTCCACACAGACAGTGACCCAGCCGGGAATCGAACATGGGACCCTGGAGCTGTGAAGCATTGATGCTAACCACCATGCTACCGTGAGGCCCCTAATAAAGTGGCCAATCCACCTACTCTGCACATTTTTGGGTTGTGGGGGCGAAACCCACGCAGACACGAGGAGAATGTGCAAACTCCACACGGACAGTGACCCAGAGCCGGGATCGAACCTGGGACCTCAGCGCCGTGAGGCGGTTGTGCTAACCACTAGGCCACCGTGCTGCCCATTCACAAGGAATCATCTCTCGAGTCACGCAACCGATTGACTGGGTCAGCTCTCTAGTATGTGTTAAAAAACCATCTGGAGATCTTCAAATCTGTACAGATCTGAAGGACTTAAACAAAAATATTCATAGGGAGCACTATCACATCCCGAAGCGTGAAGAAATCACATGTGAGATGGCGAATGCACGTATCTTCACAAAACTCTACAAATGCAGCTTGACGACTCGAGCAGATTATTATGCATTTTCAATACTCCGTTTGGACGCTTCTGCTTTAACTGCATGCCTTTTGGGATAATATCCGCTTCAGGAGATTTTCCATAGGATAATGGAGCAGATGACTGAGGGTATCAATAGTGTAAGGGTGTATGTCGAAGACATAATCATTTGGTCCATGACTGAAGAACACATTTGTCGTTTAAAGAAGGTTTTTCAACAAATCCATAAATTTGGATTGAAATTAAACCAGGCAAAGTGCATGTTTGCACGATCATCAATAAACTTCCTGGGAGATACCATATCCCCTCAAGGTGTTAGACTGGATTACACTAAAATCTCTGCAATCCAAAATATGAAAACGGCAGAAGATAAGAAAGCTGTTCTAAAATTTCTGGGTTTTGTAAATTTCTTGGGCAAGTTTATCTCAAGCCTGTCATCGAGAACGTCTGCATTACAAAATCTGATCTGAAAGTCCACCACTTTTGAATGGAAACAAAGTCATCAAAATGAATGGGTGGATCTTAAACATCAACTAATGACCGCACCGATACTTGCATTCTTCGACCCGAAAAGAGCAACTAAGATATCCACTGATGCAAGCCAGGTTGGAATAGGCACAGTTCTTTTACAGCAGAACGATCAATCTGATTGGGTTCCTGTTGCATGTGCTCCAAGGGCTATGACTGCAACAGAGTGCAGATATGCACAGATAGAAAAGGATCACTCACGGGACATGACTCCTCATCTACAGCGTATCGTTATGAAGTTACGGAGTTATGACTTGACCTTGATATACATGCCTGGAAAAGATCTCATCATTGCTGATACGTTATCCAGATCTATTGATACAAATAATTAATTGCTGCACTAGAATTTATTAGAGACATTGAGGTTCAAACTCAGCTATTATGGAGAATCGTCCGGCATCTGATGAGAAACTTACTCATCAGGCAAGAAACAAAGAAAGATGCAACTTTGCTGAGAGTAATGCACCATCTTCAGCATAGTTGGCCAAAGGGGCGATGTCCACAATATCGCAACATTCAAACCGAGTTAACAGTAGTTAATGGACTATTGTTACGAAATGATCAAATTGTGATTCCACAAAGTCTACACTCCGAAATGCTACTTAGAATTCACAAGGGACATCTCGGAATCAAGAAATGTAAAAGGAGAGCATGACAGGCAGTTTACTGGCCTGGCATCAACAAAGATATTACTGACGTGGTCATAACATGTGAAACCTGTCAGAAGCACCAACCTGTACAGTATAAAGAAACACTTCAACAACATGAACTAATCACATCACCATGGACAAAAGTAAGGATAGACCTTTTCCATGCAACTGGTCGTGAGGATGTTCTCATCATGGACTACTATTCAAACTATCCGTAGGTTATGAAACTTCCTGATCTTACTTATTCATCCATCATAAAGGCATGTAAGGAAACATTTTCGCGACATGGGATTCCACAAACGGTAATGCCTGATAATAGTCCTTGTTTCGCTAGTTGGGAATGACAGAGTTTTCCAACAACTACAATTTTTGACATGTGACAGTCCGTACTACCCACAATTCAATGGGAAGGTTGAAGAAGGTGTTCACATCATTAAACAACTTATCAATAAAGTGAATGATTCACAATCTGACAAACATTTGGCTTTATTATCATACAGAGCAACTCCATTAAGTTCAGGACTATCACCAGTTCAAATGCTTTTTAACAGAGATCATCAGGACAACTTTACCAGCAATACAATTTCAAGATCCTGATCACATACCAGTTCTCAAAAAAATTGCTGAACAACGTTCTAAGCAGAGGCTATACTATGATCAGCACGCTATTAAACTGGCAACAGATGGCACTGTCAGACTAAAGAATCCAGAGGGAGAATGGTCTGCTCCAGCCACTCTACTCAGGCAAGCAGCACATTGATTCTACATCGTCAAATGTGCTGATGGAGCAATTTTCCGACACAATCGACGAAATTTACTGAAGATTCAACTTCAACTACAGATTTTTCCTGCATCAGAATTTAATGAGTCACTGTTTTGACAACATCTACTTAACACCAAGGAGACAGATGACATTCACAAAGACATTAAGATTTCAGACTCACCACAACAGTTGAGAAGATTCAATAGAAGAATAGATACCTAACCAACTCAATTTGTAAAGATTGGACTCATAAATGATACTTCACTATGTATAGCCATTGCTATCATCATGTTTATACAGATATCCATATCATTATTTATCTTAAATTGTTGTACAATTTTCTTTACAAGTTTTGAAAATGTGTAAAACAAAAGGGGGATGTAGTGATCTCCATATCTGTATGTAATAAAGGGTTAATATACAGAAGTAACAGCTAGATAACCACTAGATGGCAGCACTAGAGATGGGTATAAAAGATAAACTCAAGGAGAATGTAGCCATGCTGGCCACGCAAAATGGACACTGAGCCAAAGTAAAATGGAAGACAGAAGGAAAAGCCTGTTTAGTGAGAGCAGACAGTCTGCTCTCAACTAATTAGCATTTTGCAAGCAGCAAACCAGTTTCTGGCCAGGTGCAAGATCTCCAAGCCAAAGGTGTTAATGGCAAAGCGCTTAGCATTCTGATGAGGCAGCCCAGATCCAGGCACGAACAATGGCAACATTTCCATCTCAATGTAACACTTAATTGGTTGCGCAGACAGGATGGCACCAGAGTAACGAATATCGAAACCACCCCCCAACACCGAGGAAGGCCCTCGCATTGGAGGATTTCGAAGGTAACCGTTTGGAAACGCTCCAATCGGTACCGAAAGGTAGAGCCCGCCCAGAAGGGGGCAAGGACATTAGAGACGGGTATAAAGGCAAATTCCCCACATAGCCCGGTCTGTTAAACCCGTGCTCCGGACCTGATAGACATCTTGCATCCTGACTCCAGCCGTTGAGCACCAGCCGCCGAAACCGTAAGTTCAACGCTCGCTACGCGATCCAAGCCCACTAGACCCCCAGTACCAGAACGCTTGCTGAAGGCTGCAGTACAAGACCAGGACGAAGGCCTCGTTCTCTGACCTTGCCTGTTCCTGTTAGATAAGTATTCTGATCACTTAAGTTTAGTTATAGCTTAGTCTCTTAGTGTGTGCATGAGTATTTATTATAACTGTATAATAAATATTGATCATTTGAACCTTACTAATCGGTGTATCGTCTTTATTACTTTGAACTTGACCTTGGAATACTTGTGACGGTGTCTATACGGCACCTGGCGACTCCAGAGCTGAATAAATACATAGAACAGAGCCTAGTAGTGTTAAGCACACGTCGAATACGGAGGCGTGTTAATACACTCCAATAAACGCGTTTTACAACCACAGTAAAACGTGCAACATTTAGTGGCGACTCCGCCGGGACACGGTTGTAAGTGGAAACCCCACACCGTCCAGGACCCTGAAATTTGAATTGGAACTCCAAATTGCAGAGAAAGAAAGAGATCACAAGTATTCAAGGTGTTCAAAATAATAAGCATAATTCGGAAGTGTGTTTAGTGCATGCGTACTAACAGGGCTGTAAGGTAAAACTGAAAGCTTTTTGTTGCGACAAACTTTCGGTAGTTTCGTTAACGGAACATAGCGTAAGCCGTACCCGTTTCTTGAAACACAACCCCAACAACCCCCTGTTCCAAATTATACAAAGAGAGTCAGAGGAAATGGCCATGCAGGCAATGGAACGTCTGATGGATCCAGAAAGGTTTGTGGTCGCAGCGACCAGCAGCAGTAGCAGAGTAGGTCTGTGTCCCACGTGGGAGCTGGAACTCCGCAAGTATCTGCAGGGAAAGGGATGGCCCCTTTGGAAAGAGTTTTGTGCAAATGAGGAGACAGGTCCCGGGAGTATAGGTCATACTTGGTGGGAGAACCTCTCTCAAATACACAAAAAGAACCTAGGTAAAGCACGCAAGCCGATGGCGATTGTGTCCTGTTTGGCACAGTTGCGAGGCGCAGAGGAGGTCATCAGGACGCTCCGGACAGATTTAGAAGAGAGGAATAGGATGAGTAAGGTCGATGTCAGGGACATCGAGAAGGAGAATCTGGATCTAAAAGGGAAGTTGGCAGAGAAGGATAGAGAGGTGGATGATGCCAAAAGGGCTCATCAGTCTTGTCTAGCTCATCTGAGCAGTTCCCAGACCCAGTATGAGAAAGCCTATCAGGACGTGCAACGTGCCGTTCTGATAAGACAGGAATCAGAAAAGCAGGTGGAGGCATTGCAGAGGCAATGTTCTGATCTCAAAGCAGCTTTGAGAGCACTCCATGCTGCAACGACCGAACAAAGACAAAGCACAGTTGACCACGCGAAATGCAGGAAACAGATTGCGGAATTGCAATCTCTGCTTTCGGTGCAGAATGGCTTCCAAAGCACCTTTGGAGCACAGTTAGATGGGGAAAATGCCCCAGATTGGCAGGAATTAAGTGAGACAGCGCAGCGTTATGTTCAGGGAACATGTGCGCCAGCAGCTCAGCAGAAACGACAGGCACCCCAACCCCCCACAGCTCAGACCATAACCGCACCCATGAATCCCGTAACCACGCAGAGAAAAGCCGAATCAGAAGGCGCCCCAGACATAACCTACACCACCCCTTTAACAGTAACCCAGCTAAGGGACGCGTGTGAAAAGATCACTCCGTTCCTCCCCACCGCAGACCCCCACCAATTTTTCGCAAAAGTAAAACAGCAGGCGACCATGTACGGCCTGGATGAGAGAGAGCAGGTTAAGCTCACAGTTCTGAGTTTAGACCAAAGTGTAGTAGCAGCCCTCCCCGACCCACAGAACGTGGCAGGAGGCAGCCTAGAGGAGATGCACACCGCCATTTTAGATGCCATAGGTACAATAGAGGTGACCCAGTAGAAGGATTAAACAAATGCAGGCAGAAAAGATCCGAACACCCCACAGCATTCGCAGGAAGGCTGTGGATTCATTTCAGCGCAGTTTTTGGACAATTAGATAGAGCGCATTTAACCCGCGAAAACATGGTTAAATGGACGCGCACAATAATCTCCCACGCAACAGAAGCAGGACAGAGCGCTTGCAACAGCTATGACCCCTCAGAAGAGGCCCATAACGAGAAATGGGTCCTGAAAAGATTGTCCCGCGCTTGGGAGCAATCGCTTCAGGGAAAAGGCAAAGTTAGATCCCCAGAAGAGGCTCAGGCTGCTGCAGATATTCAAGCAGTCAGAGAGCACCAGAAGCCCGCATGGGTAAATGAAGGCAAGAGCAGCCCTCAGCAGAAAGGACAGGAATGCTATAACTGTGGACAGTTAGGGCATTGGGCTAAAGAGTGCAATGCACCCCAGCGATCTCAGAGAGGCCAGCAGACAGGCACTCTGAACCGCAATAAGTCAAAACCGATCCATAATGTTACAGTACAGTCAGGACCCACCAATGTGGACGAGACGGACTGACGGTGTTCGGGCTCCCCCACTTGGGTCTGTGACACACTATGGGATCCATCAGGGAGGCCCGTAGACACAGCGAAAGTCAAAGGGAAGCCCATAGAGTTACTGTGGGACACTGGAGGATCCCGCACCACCATTAACTCTACGATCACGGCACACGCAGACACGTGGCCGACCACATCCACCATTACACTTAGCGGGTTCACCGGACACTCGCAGCAGGGACACATTACGGCACCCATAGCAATTCAGCTAGGGAACATTTCCACACGACACCCCGTAGTTCTAGTAAATCTTCCCAGGACAGCAGAACACATCCTAGGGATTGATTTTATGAACGCCCACAGCTTATCGTTCGACCCAGTAAACCAGTGTGTCTGGCGAATGGCAAGAGCAGACAGAGCACCAGCCACCCTCACAGTAGGAGACTACGCTAATCGGATTAGCGCAGTGGGAGAGTACTCATTCGACCTGACTACACTCCACACAGACAGACAAATTAAAGCATTACTGAACAAACACAGGACAGCATTTGCAAGTCACCGTCATGACTGTGGCAGAATGACTGGACAAGTTCATGTTACCGGACAGGACCTCCGACCGCAAAAGCAATACAGATTTCCCCTTGAAGCAGAGGTGGAAATAGAAAAAGTTATAGGTAGCTTGTTGGACCAAGGTGTACTTAGAACGGTAGCCTCCACCAACAATGCCCCTATTTGGCCAGTGAGGAAGCCCGATGGATCATGGCGTCTGACCATCGATTATCGGGAACTCAATAAAGTAACCCCCGCAGTAGCCCCAACGGTAGCTACTAGTCCCGAGACCATGCTCAAGCAGGGTCTCAACGCCAAGTACTTCACGGTATTGGATATCAGTAACGGATTCTGGTCCATACCATTGGCAAAAGCGTGCCAATACAAATTTGCATTCACTTTTAAAACTCAGCAGTATACGTGGACATGCCTCCCACAGGGATTCCACAATTCACCCTCCATTTTCCACCGACAGCTGGCAAGTGGATTAGAAAAATTTTCCCGACCCGAATGTCTGGTACAGTATGTAGACGACCTACTACTGCAGACAGACACAAAGGCAGAGCACATTTCGCTTCTGGCCGAACTCCTGGAATTGTTGACTTCAATTGGATGTAAAGTTAACCCCAGAAAGGCCCAGATATTGGAAAGTAAAGTGATGTATTTGGGAACAGTCATCACGCACGGCAAACGCGAGATCGAATTCAAAAGAATTGATTCGATTGTCAAATTGCCCCTTCCCCAGAATGTTTCAGCCCTCCGGTCGTTTTTAGGACTGGTTGGTTATTGTCGGAACCACATAGACGGATTCGCGACAAAAGCCGCCCCACTTTCAGACCTCCTTAAGAAAGGAGCCCCCTGGGAATGGCTTCCGCAGCACACAGAGGCTGTGGAAGAGTTAAAACGAGCCCTTAGTGCAGCACCCGCGCTGCTAGTCCCAGACCAACTTTTCCCGTAGGCAATCGAGGTAGCTAGCACAGATCTGACCCTCTCGGCCGTGTTGCTTCAGGAACGGCACGAGCAGCTAAGACCAGTGGCTTATGCCTCCCGACTGTTAGACCCGGTTGAACAAGGATTTTCAGCCTGTGAGAGGCACCTCCTTGCTGTCTTCTGGGCAGTACAGTACTTTTCATACATAACTGGACTAAACCCCATCACCATTCTAACCGAACACACACCCACACAGCTACTACTAGACGGTCGACTGAAGGACGGTTCAGTTAGCCAGATTAGGGCAGCTAGGTGGACCCTACTTTTACAAGGACAGGACATTACTGTAAAACGGACACGCACACACACATATTTAGCAGACAACCTCCAATACCCCGGACAGCCCCATGACTGTGAAATTGTAGCTCCCCTGCATAACACAGGCCCCTTCATAGCAAAAACACCCCCCAGGAAGCTAGGAAACCCAGCACAAGGCACCCCACACACAGACACGTGTGGACCCCTCAAAATATACGTGGACGGTTCATCCACAGTTTTAAATGGTGAGCGTATCACTGGATGCGGCATCTACGTCGAGGACGCGCAGGGGCGCGCTCTCGAGGAAATAGCACTGAAGTTACCTGGTCACTTAGGCGCGCAGGCAGCAGAGCTAGCAGCCATAGCATATATAGTGGACCACCCCGATTCTTTCCCCAGCCCAGCAGACATATATTCGGACAGTTTATATGTCTGCAACAGTTTGACAGATTTTCTGCCCCTGTGGAGGACACGAGGTTTTGTATCCGCAGACGGAAAACCCCTTCCATCAGCCCCTCTACTCCAGCATATTCTAGAGAGAGCAAAGGACAGGACCTTCGGCATAATAAAAGTTCGCAGCCACCATAGGTCATCACCCCCTGGGAATGTAAAAGCCGACGCATTGGCTAAGGCAGGTTCCAGGAGAGGACACTTATGGACCCCCCCAGCTAGCGCACCAGCTAGCGCCCCTGTGAGCGCAGTACAAGTCTCACAAACAGAGGTTAAAGATCTCGTAGCAGCACAGAAACAGGATGGAGACCTCAGGGAGGTTTTCAAGGGAAACTTTGTGCCCGCGTACGAGCACTTTAAACACGCACTGACCACACATGAGGGTGTGATCATTAAGGATCAACTTTATGTGGTCCCACAGCAGGATAGAAATGCAATGATCGCTTTATTTCACGATAACCACGGACACCAAGGAATTGATTCAACCACGAGGCACCTCAGGCAACTCTGTTGGTGGCCTAATCTCAGGACAGATGTAACACACTATATAGAGAATTGCCTGATTTGTGCTCAGAATAACCCGGAGCGGTATTCTAAGAAAGCACAACTTCGGCATACTCGCCCAGTTAACGGCCCTTGGACAAACCTCCAGATCGATTTTATAGGTCCATTGCCCCCTTGTCGGAATGGCTATAAGTATGTTCTGGTGGTGATAGATACCTTTACAAAATGGGTAGAGGCATTTCCATCACGTACAAACACAGCTAAGACAGCTGCAAAGATCCTGACCCACCACATCTTCACGAGATGGGGTTTACCCCGAAGTATCGATTCGGACCAGGGATCTCACTTTACAGGACGGGTCATGAGGAACGTCCTGACAATATTCGGTATAAAACAAAACTTCCATATTGCGTATCATCCACAGTCCAGCGGGATTGTGGAGCGCATGAATCGGACCCTAAAAACGACCCTCAGGAAAATGGTTCAAGAGAATAACTCAACATGGGATTCAGTGCTCCCCTTTGCACTTATGTTCATAAGGAACACTGTCTCCACATCTACAGGATACACACCACACACACTCATGACCGGACGCCCTATGAAAGGTACAGAATTCCTTTTAGGACTGGACATGACAAGCCCCGAAGTGACGGCCCTCACACATGAAAAGGCAGTTAAAGATCTAGTTGAGACTGTGAGGTCTGCACAGATCGCAGCCGCAGTCCAGCTAGGGAAACGCCGACAGCAACGCACTGCCTGTTTCAATAAGACTGTACACACCACAGAATTCCAGGTTGGGCAACAGGTAATGTTATCTGTTTATAACCCCAGCAGTTTTTTGGCTCCAAAATATTCCGGCCCATACTCAATTTCGGACAAAATTAGCCCCTCCGTTTACAGGATAAAGTATCCTAATGGGAAGACCGCGTGGTTTCATATTAACCAGCTTAAGGCGTATGGAACACAGTCTAACCATGCTCATCATGTACTGCTGGATGCAGCAGAACACTTCACCCCGCCCACCAGAAACACTTTTCCACCATCCCCCTCACAGACCAGTTCATCCACGGACTCGCCCACGACTCCGCCCACAGACCACTACAGACCACGCCCCGACACGCCCACAAGCTGCCACAGCAGAGACAGCAGGACTGCCACTGACTCTGAAGACAGCGACTGCACACAGCCATACAGCCCACACTGCACCAACTACGACCCCGACTCCAGTGACCCCATGGAAGTCACCTACCTCAAATATCCAGAACCACCACCCGACCCCGACTACCCCGACAACACACTCGACACTACATTATGGCACAGGGACAATTCATACAGACTTGTCCGTAACAATGAGAGTGACCCCCGGTCACACAATTCCAAAGTTTCATGCCTGATCCACACAAGGGTGTGGGATCCGGGAGAGCAGGACGACGCAATGTCTGAATCCCGACACGGCAACCCCTTTGTGACCCTGTTCACAGAGGCAGAATCAAAGTGAGGTGTCCAGATGATGTAAAATAGGAATCGTTTGAGGGAAACGATGTCCTTTCTGATGGAACCTGCACGTATGTTTGTCTTCGTTTTATGTTTGTTTGTTTTCAGGATTGTAAATGGTTCAGCTGGAGGATGGACATCTTCTTTTCAGCTGAAAAGATTGTGACCACCTCACATACACGTTAGCTTGTCTGCCGAAACTTTTGAGAACTTCGGTTTGATTGGAGATCTTTTCCAAAGTTGTAAGGCTACACGCCAAATAGCTTGTCCGCAGATATCTCTGAGAACTTCAGTGATGTCCTCAGTTGGAGCATCTTGGCTCCCTTGGTTTTTTAGGAGCCCCTCTATTCGGCGAATAGAGGCTGCAAGTCATGATGAACACATTCGTACCCGTTTTTTTCCAGGTTACTCAGGCAGTGGACAAACGGCACTGAGGACCCGCCCTGTCTGAGAACCAACCCTTGGTCAGCCAAGCTCGGGTATGGCACAGCACGCCCTACCCGGGGATTCCATCCAACTCGTACCCGTCGCGGCCCATACGCAACTCATTCGGAAGTTTGTTTCAAAGTTTGTTTTCATTTTAAGTTAGGTAGCCCTTCGGCCGCCATCCCACATGCTATTTACATCCGGGAACATTCGGATGGTAAATCAGCAAAGCCTGCGAGACGGCTCGCAGAGGGAAGGATTGTTAGGTGTATGCTGGTCTTTAAATTTGCTTTTTGAAAAAAAAATGAGGGGAGTCACAGGGTGTGACTTAGCCAGTCATTTTAAAGGGTCAATTGGGTTTTGAAAGACAGATGCACTAACAAGTAAAGGTCTTAAACTGTGTATTGACAGATACTGTGCTTGATCCCATAGTTTCGAAGGACGAGACAGAGATCGAAGCCAGGATTGTCCGTACAGAAGGAAGAAGGAAGAGAAAGAAGAACAGCAAAATGATGGAAGCCCACCTATTGTTTCTAAATGTTATGTGTATATGTGTGGAAACAAGACACGTTTCCCCCACCGTAAATGTTTCAATTACAGCAAACCCCCAGTGCTCAGCCCTGATCAGCGAGGTTCAGACCTGGTGCACTAAATTCATGACGTGGTACTCCATGTCCTATATAATCGAATCACTGTTGGTGATCGCGATCCTCACCATACTAGTACAGACCCTCAGGTTGAGGAAATGGAAGAGGAGAGCCTCTCGTTCCAGCACCTCACCCATCTATAGAGTTCAATCCCCCATCTTCGGATTCCACCAAACCCCTCAACCCCTCACTGATTACAACACTGTAAATAAAAAGTTCAGCCATGTATTATATTGTTCCATACTCGACTGCCGAGTTGGGAAGTGTGATGTTGTGGTGTGAATGGTTAAGGTTTTAGAGTGATGAAATGTTAAGTTAAGGTTAAGGTTAATAGTGATAGGTAGAGGTTCCCAGTTGTAGTAATGCATGTCCCTTTGACATAGGGCCAAGTAGAAATGTTAGTTAAAAATTTTTTCTCTTTTTCCCATAGTTTAAGATAGAGTAGAACAGGAACTGGCAAGAGGTCAGAACACGAGGAAGGCAACGTACATAGGTGATCCTTCACAATATTATGATTGTGAGGATCACAAGGAGGGAATGTAGCCATGCTGGCCACGCAAAATGGACACTGAGCCAAAGTAAAATGGAAGACAGAAGGAAAAGCCTGTTTAGTGAGAGCAGACAGTCTGCTCTCAACTAATTAGCATTTTGCAAGCAGCAAACCAGTTTCTGGCCAGGTGCAAGATCTCCAAGCCAAAGGTGTTAATGGCAAAGCGCTTAGCATTCTGATGAGGCAGCCCAGATCCAGGCACGAACAATGGCAACATTTCCATCTCAATGTAACACTTAATTGGTTGCGCAGACAGGATGGCACCAGAGTAACGAATATCGAAACCACCCCCCAACACCGAGGAAGGCCCTCGCATTGGAGGATTTTGAAGGTAACCGTTTGGAAACGCTCCAATCGGTACCGAAAGGTAGAGCCCGCCCAGAAGGGGGCAAGGACATTAGAGAGGGGTATAAAGGCAAATTCCCCACATAGCCCGGTCTGTTAAACCCGTGCTCCGGCCCTGATAGACATCATGCATCCTGACTCCAGCCGTTGAGCACCAGCCGCCGAAACCGTAAGTTCAACGTTCGCTACGCGATCCAAGCCCACTAGACCCCCAGTACCAGAACGCTTGCTGAAGGCTGCAGTACAAGACCAGGACGAAGGCCTCGTTCTCTGACCTTGCCTGTTCCTGTTAGATAAGTATTCTGATCACTTAAGTTTAGTTATAGCTTAGTCTCTTAGTGTGTGCATGAGTATTTATTATAACTGTATAATAAATATTGATCGTTTGAACCTTACTAATCGGTGTATCGTCTTTATTACTTTGAAATTGACCTTGGAATACTTGTGACGGTGTCTATACGGCACCTGGCGACTCCAGAGCTGAATAAATACATAGAACAGAGCCTAGTAGTGTTAAGCACACGTCGAATACGGAGGCGTGTTAATACACTCCAATAAACGCGTTTTACAACCACAGTAAAACGTGCAACAAGAGTTGCCATCTCTTCGTGTTTGGAGTGACTAGTGACCAGAGGTAGAGAGAGATAGCTTAGAGTGCAGGTGTTGTTAATCATAGTGGTTTTTAAAAATGTATTTTATTACAAACATGTATCAAAACAGATTACAGCGAATAAACACCCCAGGAAACATATTTCCCAACAATCAACTATACAGTCTGTGCAGATTTTGCCCCTTTTTCACTCCCTCCCCCTCCCCCTCGACAAAAGCACCTCAAACAGGGTCACAAACATCCCCCACCTTTCCTCAAACCACCTGAAGAGCCCCTTAAGTCATACTTTATCTTCTTTAATCGCAGGAAGTCGTACAGATCACCCAACGTTAATCATAGTGAATATTTATTTAATCTTGTTAATTTATTGTCTAGTTCAGTTGTTGAAGAGAGAAAAAAACTCACAGTTCAATAGTTATCGTTACTCAATAAACAGTATTTGTTTTAATTGAAGACTTTTGAGTGTTAATGAACATTGGGTATCGAACCATCTTGGAAAGAAGCAAATGGGTAATAAGATATTTCACAACGTAATATAACAAGAGCAAGGTGGGTGGGGCACCTTGGATGGGCTGGTGCTTGAGATGGGAGACTCCAGTGAAGCTGGTGAGTGGGAGGATAGGGGAGCAAAAGTAGATCTTCAGCCCGGAAGGGGCCCAGCAAATACACAGTCTGTGTTCCCACACTAGAAGGACCACACTGGGATGATCTCCCTTCCGAAAGAAGTCACAGGTGTGCGAGGTCTTCAGCCTGGAAGGGGCTCAGCAAATACACATCTGCCAGATCCCCCTGCCCTGGGACAAGCACACCTGACATAAGAAGAAAA